>NW_028277403.1:0-300000 GCF_059751315.1 Micrasema longulum
TCAGGTCTTCATCGTGGGTTTCTTTTTCAATGCCTTTCAGCAGGACTGTCGGCATTAACCTTTTGCCCTCCTTGGCGACCAGGTTTCCCTTGGTCAACCTTGGGAGAGCAGCCCTTATAGTTTCGGCATCATTGGACGTTGGGAGCTTAATGATAACCTTGTTATCCTTAGCTGGAATCATGGCACTTACTCCGACCTTCAAGACGGATGGTCTGACATCCTGTCTCAATGAAGCCATGATGTCAGAGCTCGTCTTGGATTTGTCCGAAGAACTGATGATGACAGCATGGGAGGATCCTGATGCTGCCATGGAAGCATAGCTTTTCGGACTGGCTGAAGATGGAGCATTGGCGAAGACACTTCTCTGCATCAGAGCGATTTTTTCTTTCAAATAAGTCGTCTCTTGCTGCTGGGATTTTCTGGACATCGCGGAGGCCAAATCGATGATGTCTGTAAACAGATTCATCAGGCCTTCGCGGGTCTCTTTTGTAATATTCCCTTTCAAAGGGTCCACCATGCGCAAGCCTTTGGTCGAAAGGGTTATCATGTTCAAAGACATGGCGTCGAGAGGCATGTCTTCTGACTTACTTTCTTGGCTTATTTTCTGGCTCGAAGTGGGCGGGGGGGTCCAATGGGAAGCGATTAGCGAAGTCGAAGGGGTTGGTACCTTTGACCTTGGTGCTGTTTGGGACGTTGTCCCAGAACAAGAGGGAGTCGGCTCCTTTGTATCGGCTGTCTTCGGGATTGCCTCTTTTGCCTTGGCTTGGGTCTGGCGAGTCGATTTCTTCAGTTGCTGCAGCTTCTTGGGTTGCTCGGGCTTTTTTTCCATGACGGGATTTCCTTTCTTCGGCTGGTCCTTCTTGATCTTCAGTTCCGGGCTGCTTTTCGATCTAATAATGACAGGGGGAGAACGAGGCGTCAAAATTGACGTCTCGAAGGGGTTCTTTGCAGGCGAAGGCTGTCGCCGTGGCCTTTCTCTCCGGCGTCGACATTCCCAGCTGCTGATTTGCGGTCGGGATTGGACCTGGAAGGACGTCGGCGTCCCTCTTCAGCTGGAAGCTGGAGACGGAGTGTCTACACCCTCACTCGGAGATTCCGGGTGAGGTAAAACAACGCTCGACGGAAACCGTCCAATCACCTGCGCTGATTTGATCCTGTTAGTAAAAACAGGTCAAGCAGCTGAGGTGGTCGACCAGGAATGCGACCTTAACGAGGACCGGTGAATCTAATCTAAGCGAAAGCTGGTCACTGCAGGACTAGAGTGGGTACTCGACACCTGCGCGCCAACCCGTTACCAAACCTCGAGAATGGCCAAAAGAAAAATAAATTCCTTCCCGCCAACCGAGGGCAGCCGCAAAAACTAAACCCTAGCCCGAGGAGGATATAGCCTCACAACCGCGAACGAAATATAACCGGTTCTGGTCCGACGACCTGTCCCCGGCAACCCCGCCCGCAGCCGGACAAACCTGACACTACCCCGGGAGCGAAGTGGTTTGAGAGGTTGGGGGGTAACTCCCTCGCTCACGTACCCTCCGCCCGCAACTGATACACCGAACACCCACTAAGAGGAGGTGAGTCCTCTAGTTGGCGTCGATGCACAGCCGGAAAAAGCTAGCTGGTCCTCAGGTTCGCGGAGTGCCACCTACGTGACGGAAGAGTGCTCGAAAGCCGTGGGTAAGGGGAAGGGAAGGGCACAAAAGTGAAGGACGCTCCTCAAGCACACGAAGAATCGACTGCACAGTCGAGAGAACGCCCCAGGAAACAACGCACCCAAACCTCCTACCCTGTGGGACCCACAGGTGGTTTCTCACTCAACCAACGTAGGTATAAAACCGAAAATACGCAATAACTTCCGAACCATAAAAGATAAAAATGTGCTGTCGCGGACTTAAATGTTCCTCTGGTCGAGCCGCGTCTAATAGTGTTTATTGCACAATTTTATCTTTCACCACAAAAAGAGCGTTCAGCAAAAAAGGTCAATTTTTAGTTATTTACACAGTATTGTCACTAAATTTCACTTTTTTTAACTTATGAAACTAGTTTTGAGTTCGTCTTACTAATCCGCGCAGATTTATATATCACAACACTATGTTGCGTGACAAACGGATTTTTTCACAACCACGTGGCAAAGTGAAAAAACAGTCTGTCTCGAAAACGGTAGGTGGTAGTATATATCTACCGCGGACTTTTTTAAAGGTCTTTTGACGGTGCACAAAATGAGCAAAAAATATTTATGAAAAACGCTACCATAAGGGCAGCGTTCTAAAAAACGGCACTTTTTAACGCGAAAAAACACTTTTTTACTATTTTTTAACAAATCAAAACACGTACATAAAAACTAAAAACACTGTTAGACGCGCATAAAAAACACGAGTCGAACGATGTATAACACATATAAAAAAACGCAGAAAAAACCACTAATATCGCTGTTTGTAAATTTTTCACTAACGGAGCTCACGGAACGTGACCTCCCTTGGCAAAGATTACGGTGCAACTCGTTTTGTATGGTTACTATTGTGTACCATATTTACGTGTATACTTATTTTTAAAATAGTTATTATTATTACTATTTTTCGATTATTTTTTTTGAGGCAAGAGAATTTTATTGTATTTAATATACTTATATTTTGTAACTCTTAAATAAAAAAATATGTAAATTCTTTTCTTTTTAAAATTTTATCTGCACACATTGTTAATTTTTTTTTTAAATTCTAAATACGTTCTTTATACAATACTGCTGTGTTTTATATATAGTATTATGTAACATTTTAAATTATTTATGTATCTTTTCAAGTTAATTTTGAAGTTTTTCACATTATATAAAAATATTTCAACTATTTTTAAAATGCATCTTTTTAAGGTAAAAAGCACTGCTTCTAAATAAATAAACAAATCATTGGTTCATTGCAACGTTTTTGTGATAATATATTTATACTGCCAACAGTAAATTTCCTATAGTATTCCTCATATACGTCAATTTTTTATCATTATATTTTGTGGTATGCACTTATGTTTATCTGTGTATTTTATATTTTTCATGCAGGAAAGTTAAATATTTTTGTACTTTTTTTTTTCCTTAAAAAAAATAAAAAGCACTTTTTTAAGTATCACTATGAAATGACGTATAAGTTTATTATTGAGTGAATAAATATTTTCTTTTTAATATTTTACAGTTGAACTCTTCTGGTAATTATCTATTCATGAACCGCAAGATTGTGACAAAGAAGCGTTTTACGAATAAAACCTGTTATTATATTATTTAAATTAGGTACCGTTTGTTATATTTGACAGTACAGATGACTGGGTTATACGTGTATATGACACACAATATACCTCAATAAATATTTATTTTTCAATTCGTTTTACAATACTGTACATAAACGCTTGTAAAATTAGATATATTTGCATATATATCTAATGTAAATAAAAAAACGTGTAATATGTATAATATTTGCGCTTTGCCTTTTATAATCAAAGTTATATCAATGTTATAATTATTTCAGTCAAAGGCCGTCCCGCGTCATCTGTCGTATATGTCGCACACAATAATAATGTAAAAGCTTCATTTTTTATGATTTCTTCCAGAACAAACTTTATCTGGTTATACGCTGCAAATTTCTATCCCAGTAATTTGATATCTGTAAGGGAAAACTGTTATAACGGATAACCAAATAAACAAAATAATCAAAATGTTTAAAACTTTCATTTAATATTTTGGAAAAAATGTTTTTTTTATTTTTTATTGTACAGTTTTTATATAGTACAATGCACAGTACAGCGCTACTGCCAGATACAATGGACAAACATATAAGCATTAGGTCATTACGAAAACACGTTTTAAAAAAAAGCACAATAAATTATTTAGGTATAATATATAGTCCATAAAAGCAAGTAAACAAAGATAAATAAGTTACGAGTACGTATTATGATACAGAGTTAGAGAGGAAGAGTCTCAAACCGGTAATCCTAGCATGAAAAAGATCCACCTCTCTCGGTATTGATCCTTTCTACTTATAACTCTTTGTTGCACGTGCAATAATTTTAGGTGAATAGTTCCTAATCGACCGAGACGCGCAGGGCCGATAAAACGAGATCCGGAGGGCCAATTACACGAAGACTGAAGGGCTGAAATTCCTATGTAACAGTTAGCGACAGCCGACTGTCGCCTGCTAGTTTATATAAACAAACGAGTTTTCTCTTCCATGACATAACTACGTTGGCCCACACAGCTGAAACTCATGCCGATGTGCAGAAGAGGTTGAACTTCTTCGATCACAACATGAATTAGCGATACGCCAACTAAATGCCAAGAATAACAAAAACTTATTCCAAGTTGGCAAACTCGACAGGTGAGCTCTGAATTTGGGATTCCGTCAGTAATTATTGATTCACTTTGGCTTTCGGGTAACTCTTACTCCTCTCACTCGGGTTGAACATTAATTAAAATCGTAGTCTTCGGTTTATACATAGCACCTTGAGCACAACTAATTTAGACTATGAAATCTCAAAATAAAATGTTAAATTAACATATTACAGTCAAAGACAATAGACTCAGTACTGAAAAATTCCTGATTAGCCCACTACAGAATATCCACCCTGACTTCAACACTTTAAGATAAATATAAAAATTATTAAAAAGCAGAAAAATCCACTTTTAATGAAGTAAAAACCTTGTACGTAATAAAAAAGGCAAACAATATTTCAACTCCCGTCTAAATAATAAAAGCATTTAAAAGAAGGTAATATAAACTCGTAAATCAACTGTGCTCATGACCTGTCATTAGCTGGTTTAAGTTGCCAGGTCTACAAAAATTTAGACAAACTCTAAATATTTGTTTATAAATCCACCTATTGCAGTATTTTTTTTTTTTTTTCAAATTCAGGCGTTGCCTAGTCAATATGTACGTGAAATAATTCAATCACATGAATCTCATCCGCATCAATAAAGGTTACAATTCTTTAACTACTCAATCATCAACAGATAGACGAATTAAAGTTAGACACTAGACACCTAAACGTTTGTATTTCATTTTCTTTAATGTTTTTGATTTCTGTTGTAATATGATAATATTAACATCTCTCTCTTGGAGGTTGAATCCAGAAATCAAATTAAAAAAACTAATAAGGAAAACCAGATAAACATTTTTAATATAATAATCAAAAAACCAGCAACAAAAAAGATCCTGCCTTAACACTTGAAGTTCCTAGCTGGTCAGGACCTGAACCAAGAAACCTTTTTTTCATTTTAAACAGAGAAATAAATAATAAAATAAAATTAAATATCTGAATTTCTTTGTCATTTAAATAATATACATGCAAGCGTTTTGAAAATACGCTTTTGTTGTTTTAGTAGGCAAAATGTGTCGTTAGTATTGTGTTTGTTATTCCAAAAACATGATAGTATTTACCGTTTTGGGACTCGTATTCGGAAATTAATTTCATCCATCGGCAGGGTAAACAGTTTGCACATACAATAAGTAAACGCCCCCGGAACGATCGTGTGAAAGTAAAAATGTTTAGAAAGGCGATTTGAGTCCGGAATGGCCTGAGAAGATCGAAACCTTCTGGCGAACCTCTTCTCTATCTTGTCTCGGTAGATATGTGTCGTCTCGGTTTTACAGCCTCCCTTTATGACGCCAATATACCGTATAGGTAATAAAAAACAATATCGGGCGAACGGATATAGACTGTACGCATTCAATATCAGATCTTTTTCCTTATATGCGAGTTTGAAATTTATTTTTCCAAAATTCATCCTTGTAAATGACTTTTTCGTCATTGAAAAGGGGCACTACGTTAACCGTTTCACCATTCAACTAGTGATTTATGCTGGTCGTTTAGATGATAAAATGAATTTGAATTTGGATCCTTCTTCATAACTTATTGGTTCTTCCTTTAGCATCGAGGCAGGTACTCGATATTTAATATATCGAACCTGTACTGCGGCGTAAAAAGTATAAGCCGAACGTATTGAATAAGGGTGTAATAACAGCTTCAAATTCACTCTTCGGCCTGCGTACAAAGCATTTTTTTTATTCAACAAAAACCTTTTTCAAAGAAATACAATTCTATGCATGAAACAGTACGTATTTTGTGTGAAAAACGCGGTCTATTCCAATGTTTACAAAACCGAAAAAAATGTTCAAACAAGTAGTGTAAACTTACCATTCTTTTCCATGAAGTTGAAATAAAATTTTTCAAAGAAACTCTCTCAGATATATGTAGTCTCACACTTCGAAGTCGATACAAATGTTATCCCTTCCATCCGAAGTTTTCGCATCTTATATCGTTATCATCGATCTCCATTGTTCTGGTGTTAAGTTGTTTTGTTTTCAGAGGTCTGAAAACGGCCCAGATGAAAACTTGTCCAAGTTTTCCAAACAAGTTAGTTTATCTGCCAGCCGCGGCGGGACTTCAGAACCCTGCAAGGTACTCAGCACACATAGATCTCTTCTAGCAAATTGTTTTCGAGAAATCTCCTGACATGTTCCCTTATCGCTCATTGTAAAGTGATTCATAAAATAGGCCATTCCATCGCGTCGAAGCATATTATTACATTAATAATTATTCGTGGAATGTTTAACAAAGACGAAATACGATTTTAATTTACATTTATACATTTGTTTGACAATAAATGCTTTTTGTTTTCATTTAACTTGGATTTTACCAACTCATAACGTAAATAAATATTTTATTTATTTCAAACATTGATAGTAAAAAAACACATGATGCGTCATTTTTATGTAAAAATATCATCCGTGTAACCATAGTAAATGTTATATTTGGGATATCTATTTATTTCAACTATAGAAAAGATACTTTTTTACACCTTTTTAAAAATAATTTAATAAAACAGTGACTGCATATGTCTAATTTGTTATTTATTTTCGGCAAAATCTGCTGGACTCAAAAAAGTTTTTGCACTAAGGATACGATGTCAATAAATTGTAACCCTAAACTTTATATCAAAATAAACACGAACGTCTCATGGGTAGATCTTAAAAATCTCCCTTTCCGTCTCTTAAAATTATTCTTGCTTTGTATTTGATGCGCAAAGTGAAAAATTTGTCGTTTGAGTAAAGCAGCACATATAAACTGCCACCAATGCAGGAATGTAACAATGTACACTTGTAGACAACGGCTGAATGAAATAAAACATAATCAGATAACTTTTCCAACTTTTTTAATAACTGGATCATTCTTCAGTTCGTAATTAAGTCGCCATGTTTTTTGTGTTAATGGTTTTGTGTTCTGAGCTATAATCACTATGAATTACAAAAAAGTTCTTTACTCTCGCGATTCATTGCGTTACAGAAAGCATTTCCGCCTTTGATGGTTATTATCACGCATAATTAATTGCCTCCCGATGACGTCTTTTTGGTAGGCACAGCTCAACGAAGACCGTATAAAATTAATACGATCGATCCAAAGTTTGATGCAATATTAACCGAATAAAACGTTTTCCGAAATACGAGACTTCCTTCGTGGCGGTAAGTTTGAGAATTAAGCGGAGTATTAATTTTAGCCTTCTCCCTCTGTAGGCTGCCATGACGCTTTGCTGGTTGGGTATTACGCGGTAATGCCGTAAACAAAGATGAAATTAATGATGCGCACAATGAAAATCCGTACAAAACCGAGTTTATGTTTGGCGGAAAACAATAGGAGCTTTGCACTGCTATTTAGATGAATAACTAATCTAGACGCGCTCGTCTTTAGGACGGGGACCTCATAAACAGTCGAATATCAGGGACAGGCGCCTAGCTCGGTCTTTCTAAATACTCGTGCATTTTACTAACATGTTCGATGTATACGAGTATTTCACACGCCGACTTCGGGCATCACACAGCGGAGGTCGCTAGTTATCACCTCTTGCGGTGTTATGTTTTCCCTCCATATATCACAATGTCCTTATCGCCACTTTTTCATTCACTCGGTGAATCATTTGACATATTTCCTGGAAATATAGCAGTCGCCCTGTTTCACGGAAAACAATAAAATATCGCCCGTTATGAATGCTAAATACCTTCTGAGGCAATAAAACGCACTCGTTGCTGAAAACATTGCCTAAATTTATCCTTTCTATTGAATTACGACTTCTGTACTATCTCTAGTAGGATTTCGTTTTTAAACTGAATAGTAAGTATTATGATAATATTTACGATGGTGAAACTATAGTTTTTTTTTAATTTTTTCAGATAGATATAATATATTGTATTATAAAATATGTACGAAGTCGAATTTAAGCAGTATTTGATTTGATGTCGGTCGCCAATTAACGTTATATTTGAAGCACTAAGTTGGCAGTTATTAGTTAAAAATTAATATTAAAAACGCTTTGTATATTAGGTGATTTGAAACAAGTTGTTTTTATTTTTACAATAAATTTAATGATACTTTTACACAGTTGAACGTAGTTATACAGAAAGCAGCCAGCCATAGAAAAATGATTGAAAATTGAATCTACACAACAGTTGGAATGTTTTTGACTTTTGGCAAATGATCAACAATGAATACACTAGTTTTTTGATGTTACGAACAAGAATCTAATTACATGTTTGACCTGTTTTTATGATTTTCAAAATATCGTAACATTATTCTTGTGCTGTGGGTGTTTTCTGCAAATTGAGAAATGCCTTTTTTGTAATCGATACTATTTTGAGTTAGGTGATTATAACAGTTTCTTGTACGAAAGCGACCTGGCAGTTTTTAGCAGAACATAGAATAGATATTACTGCATCCGATAACACCAAAATCTCAGTTTTTCAAAATTGTGGAAAGGCTTTTTTCTGCATAACTATGTTCAGTTTGCCTACCTACTCACGTTTTCGAAAATCTTTAATCTTTTTTTGGTGTGTGTATGAGTTTCCTACACTCATATATACAAAGAAATTGTCAATATATCTTGTACATAGAAGCTGTTTGTTTACCCAATAATAGAGAAATAAATAAAATACTTGATGGAGCAAAAACCTAATAAACGCTTTTCTATCATTTACAAATATACTTAGTAGTACCTACTTTTATATATAAGATTTGTTAACTTTAATACGATTTTAATATAGGAATATGAATATCGGATCCAGAAAACGCTTTTGGTGGGTACTATTTACCTTTCGTGCCTTATGAAGAAAGATGGTCTTATGCAAGGCACTTGGAAGAACACAGTTACAGCAATTCGTGACTCCTATTAGTTGTGCATCCAAATCGAATTTAACTTTCGGTACACTGATTTCGGGGAAGAGCGATTGTATTTTTTACAAAGACCGTCGACATATTCGTACATCTACAAAGGTCCATCCGAAGCGGGGATCAAGGGTCGTACATTCGTCAATGTCGGATGGATCACAGTCACTAATGCGAGTTTTTTGTTTATCCGGTTACAGTTTTAAAGGGGACTTTGTGGACAGTGAATATCCACGATGCGACATGTCAATTTCGAGAATCCCTTTTTTGTACAAGGACTTAATGCAAGAATGGATTCCGAAACTAATATTTACTCGGTCGGCCGTTTTTTTGCCGTTACGAACACAATCGCGACAAAATTATTCATAAAAAAAAACTTTAGAAGCAATCGAGCGTGTACTTAAAGAAAATGATTGCCGTAATTTCGATGTAAGTGATTTTCATAACTCAGCTTTTAATAACGATAAGAGGGAAAATTCTTAGGCACATGACAACTATGTGTTTGATGATCACAGTATTTCAAAAATATAGTTCGTCGTAGTTTATACGGCGCTGTTTAAAGCCGGCCTCGTAAATTATACTCTAAGTACTACATTCGCGGGTGTATCGCTGCATGGTAATAATGCAAACCAGAATATATGGCAGCACTTAGAAAATTAAAAGGATCAGCGAATCCACACAATTTCTATTGTGTTTCTGCTCGTATTATAACACTAGTATATCACATCATTCGAGTATTTCAGCAGACACAAATAAACATTTAAAAGAAACATTTTTTGTATTACTCAAACCAACTTTTAAGAGATATCGTATAGTTCGAAAACTCACGAATGAGAGTTTATCATAATTCTTCCAAGATCAATGAAATTATATCGATATCATTATTCAGCTTAGCGGTATTAAGGAAAAACCGAGACATTAAAAGAATTCGAGTGAAAATGTAAACGTATATGAAGGGGAAAAGGCAATAAAGAGAAAAAATGAGGATTACCTTTAGCCATTCAACCCTTAGTGGATTAGTTGAATCCACTAAGCACTGCCTGTCTTAGAGTGGCCTATTTTTCACGGAAATGGCGTAATATACATTATTTTGTACTCTGCATTACATAACAGGTATTGTTCTTATGTATAAGCTTTCCAAAATACAAATTCTTTTCGTGACTCGGTATAATATGAATAAGTATGTACAAACAAAAACAAACGAACAAACCATCACGCCGTTTCCCCGTAAGGGTAGGCAGAGAAGATAGAACGCCACAACACTCTATATTTGCATACATATCTCGCGTCTTCTATATTCATACATCTTCTCATGCACGCGCGCCGATTATTCCGACTTTTGACATGTCCATCTTTAAGTATTTGTTGGATTTGGTCATGCCATGTCTTTCTCGGTCTTCCTCTATTTCTGCGTCCATCAACATTCGCATTGTAAATATTCTTAGCCGTTCTTCTGTTGTCCATTCGTTCTACATGTCTTAACCAGCGCAGAGCTCCTTTCTTGATTTCGTCGATAATGCTTGTCTCAGCCTTACATAATGTACGGATCTCAACATTTGTGCATCTATCGTACATAGTTTTACCACACATTAGCCTGAGAGATCGCATTTCGACAGCATTCAGCCTACTTTCATCCCTGTTTTTACAAGTCCATACTTCGCTCCCATACATCAGGGACGGGACCAGGACTCCGTTGTGAACCGTTAATTTTGCCTCTTGTGACAAAAAATTTATTTGCCAAGGTCAATTTAAGTGCACCGTTCACTCTGTTCCCGGCACTCACCCTCCTTTCAATATCTTTCTCAGTCATTCCATCCCTAGTGAACATTGTTCCCAGATACACAAATTCCTCTACTTGTATATATTAACAAACAAAGTAACAAACAAAGTAACAAACAGTAACAAACAGCAACAAACAGTAACAAACAGTAACAAACAGTAACAAACAGTAACAAACAGTAACAAACAGTAACAAACAGTAACAAACAGTAACAAACAGTATTAACAAAGTAATGTATCATATTTTTTTTAAAATTTAAATTTATTGTTTTTTTTCTGATTTATCATACAATACATATAATTATAATACTATAATTTTAAAACGTTCTTAAATGCACTGTTTGAAACTAATTATTAATGTCGTAATAAAACTTTCTTTTTCACACAATTCTTTTTCTGTTTTTGATGTGTATTATTATTATCTTATCTCTTTCTGATATTAATTTATCAAATATTTTTGTGTACCGTATATAAGATTATTATCACACATATACTTACTGCTAACTAATTTTTATTATTTGTTTTTAACAATAATTTGTTGATACCTTTTTTTTATACTTATAAGAATATGTAAATGTATTTATTTTTTTGTTTGAATTCTTTATAAGGTATTTACAATTTGCTTTTTAATTCAATTACTTTTCTTTTATCCATTTGATTTTTTTTTCTTTTTTACTATGTAAAGTTTCACTTTTTATTTTACATGGCAGTATGCTTTTTATTGTTTCTACATGTAGACAAAAAAGCGTTGTTTATCTTTTAAATTTTTACTCACTATGTTTGTACTTACCTGTATATTTTTTTGTAAATGCCCCTTGGGCGTATTGTAAAATTAAATAAAATAAAAATAAAATACAAGTTTCACATGAAAAAATATTATTTCACTTGTTTTTCAAACACATAAGTATTTCCTTTCTTTAAAATATAAAGTCCTGCTTATATGGCTTTAAACGAAATATTTATAGGGAAATTATAAATATTTCCTCATCATCATTCTCTTTTCGCACCTAATGGTTCATAGGGCACTGCATTGTACACCAATTGCAGCGTATCTTGATCATATTTTGTTGCATGTACGTGAAATGATCAGTCTTACGCTTCAGGTACCAGTCCAGGGACTATGAAATATTCTTATGTGAAAACACCTTTTCAATTAATATTTCATATCAACCATGTCAAGAATCGAACCCGAGACCTCTTGCATGGCAGGCAAACGCACTAACCGTTACACCACGAGGCTGACTACTAAAGATTTACCATATTTAAAAATAAACAAAAGTAAATTTTAAAAACATTTTTACTAAAACAAATAAAAATAATATTCTAGCTGCTTAAAATTAAACAAAATCATTAATTAAACTTAAAGTTTAGCATGTTAAAAATTCAGTTATTGATTTTTTTGTATTCTTCCACATTCTTTTCATTAAGAAAATTTTAACCTTTTACACTTAGTTTTCGACTTTGAAAAATATGTTTATTGTAAACTCAAATCCTAATTTAGCAGCTCGGTAGGTAAAATAAGATATTCTTCAATCAAATGTAAACGGCAAACAATTTTATTACCACTTTGTAGCGTTGTATAAGGAATTGAAATGACAGTATCTACTGATGTGTGGAGCGAAATGCGTATTAAGTATGAAAAATGCTAGCGATAAACGGATTATGGAAGAATCATACAATTTATTTTGCTACAGTTGGCTGCAAATGTTTATTTTACTGCAAATGGCGTAATATCGCTACTCTTTATCAAAGTTCTATATCAGATCTTCCGTTTACATATTCATATAGTTAAACATCGTGTAAATTTATATTTATAACAGCATTTTTGTTACTTCCAAATTTAAATAATTGTGCGTATTTAAAGTGATTCATAAAAAAAGGTATTTTCATTAAAATGTTTGCAAAGAGACTGATTTGCTTCGAAACCGCATTTAAAGTCATTTTCTTATCCGTACCTCGTAGAGCCAAGAGCACTGTATTGGTGTTCTAATGACTAACCTGTCACCATACAATCTTCTAAATCAAGATGATCAGTCATGCAAAGTCAGAGATCATCAATATATCAGTAAAAGAACACCCTTTTATCAAATATTTTACGTTTATCTTACCGGGAATTGAACCCTGGACCTCACGAATGGTATGTAAACGCACCGATCGAGTGAACTTATTTTCACTCGACTTCCGTGTTTACGTTTAAATATTTGCGTTCTTATGGTTTACTCAAATAATTTATTTTGAGGGCCATTTTCAACGAGTTGTAAATAACTCACAATTAGAAAATGGGAATCAAGTTGGGTTAGAGTGGGATTCGAACAACGAACCTTTGATACGCGAGTCCGAAACACTGGCCATGGGACCACTACACAATTTAAGTTTCTTACCTCTCAAATTACAGAGATAGTAATTTAAGAGTTAAGTATAGTCGGAGTATACGTTTAAGGCGCAAGGAAGGAATACGGTTTTGTGTTGTGAAGCTGTCCGGTTGAGTTTAAATAAAAATTAGCGCGTTAATACTCACGAATGTATTATATTCTCGGGGATCAAGGCTCGATTTTTTATCGGAACTTAATCAACACAGCTTAACATTACCCATTCTGGTTATAGTGTGACAACTGAACAACACGCGAAATGCGAGACTGGCCAAAAGAGGGCGTTGTCAAAATATTATGAAACGAGAGGCATGACAAAGATTTTTTTTCCTTTTCCGCATTTTACAGCTCGTCGGAGAACAGGTTCAATATTTTCTCGTACAGTATTTTTTGTAAATTATTGCTGCTTTGTAAACTCAGTAAAAAATTAAGCTCATATACTTAATTTGCCTCGTGAACCATTTAATCATAATAACCTTGTATAAAACTGTATTTAATTAATCTTGAATACGGATATTTATCAACGGATCATATCTCAACAGTGGTGTAGCCCAATGTGATATGAACACGGAACGTTCTGATCTGGAGTCTGATGTCCAGTCAAAAATAAGATCGTTTTGAGATAAATATACATATTTTTTAATATCTTTTTGTAAAGGGTTTGTTAAATCAGTTTATTATAGCAATTTTTTTTTAAAGGTGTTTTATATTATTTATTAAACCAAACACATAAATATAACAAAAAAATATTATAATAACACAATACAGTTAATTACAATATTTCAACATTTTAAAGATAAAAACATCAATAAAACTTTAAAATTAAGAAAAGCAGTAAATTTAAAAATCTTGTATTTTAAAAATAAAATTCACATTTTGAACATTTAGTTGGTCTCGTGATGTAGTGATCAGCGCGTTTGCCTACCACCCAAGAAGTCTCGGGTTCGATTCCTGACATGCTTGACACGATATATTTTATTAAATAAGTGTTTTTACACTAGAATATTTCATAGTACCTGGAATGGAACCTGAATCGTAAAACTGATGATCTTTTGAGCGATTGATGTACCAATTCAGTGCCCTATACACCATTAGGTGCGGAAAGGGAATAATGATGATTAATGAGTTTAATATTCATATTGAATCTGTCATGAAAAAAACAAAAAAAAGGTCGGACTTATTATGCGGGTATCGAAACCATGTAAACATGTAGACATATGAAAAACTTCAAAACATTTGTTCGTCCCCAGCTAGAATACTGTCCTCCTATTTAGTCACCTTACTATAATGTAAGTGTCTTGGACTCGCGGATCAAAGGTCCGTGGTTCGAATCCCACTCTACCCTAACTTGATTCCCATTTTTAATAGTGAGTTGTTTACAACTCGTCGAAAATGGCCCTTAAAATTAAACATTTGGATAAATCATAAAAACGCAAATATTTCTTTAAAAAAAAAATTACACAAAGAAATTGACAATATTAATGCACTTGTACATACTGTTTGTTGACCAAATAAAATAAGTAAGTAAATTAATGATGTAATAACTTACATTTATGCTGATGCCCTAATGGGCATCTTCAGACTGGTGAATATTATACAGTGTAAGGATAATTTATATAAAACTAAATATTATCTTAAGTGTAGGTACATTACAAAAAAAATATACAATACGCAATATTTCAATGGAACAGAGTGAGACAATTTATTGAAACATGTGTTGGCGGTGTACTTTAAGAGGATATTCTATTATATGAATAATATTTATTGTTTTATTACAATGTACAGGGTCCAACTAAGGGGGCTAATAAGGGTGAGTTTTTAAATTCTATCTGCTGATTTATTAAAATTCTATCGCTATTTTTTTTATTCTATTTATTTCTCAAATTTCCAATCTATCCGACTTTTGACCTTTATGTCCTACAAGTAAAATTTTTATGTTTTTTGCTTTGTCAAAAGTATGTTTTAATTCATTTTAACTTGATGCATAGTTTGATTTTTTTAATTAATAACTTATATGTAAATATAAGTTATTACATCATTACAATGGAATTCCATCAAGAATTGTCAATAATAATTTAAATGAAATAAATTGTAAATAAATAATAAAATTTAAAAAATTATTTATTAATTTTTAATAATTTGAATGCGTTTTATAATTTTATTTTCAACTTTTTATGGTTCGTAATATTCAAACGGGTGGAAACTTTGACAACTCCATTTCCGAAGGTTTGATGTGATTATTGAAAAATATTTTTGCTGACACCGATGATGGACGATGATGGAGTGAAGTATAATGCACTTTGAAATAAAATTTCCCTAATGAAATATAATGGTGCGGAGTAACACACTCCGGTCCATTAGCTGCAACCTGAAATACAAACTTTTAGTGCGATTATTCGCATTTCGGTTACTTTCGTGTTAATGGATCCGTGCGTGCAAAAACAAAAATCAAGGCAACGAAATGTTTAAAGGAGGAGACGAAAAACAATAGTGATATTCTACTTCCACGTGAACTTCATATAATACGGATTACATTTTGACAATATTCGTAATGATTTAAGTTTTTCCTTCTCGTCTGTCTCACTGTCTAGTGATCAACGCATTTGTAATTCCTTTTAATACCTTGATTTGTAGCAACAAAGAGAAAAAATAAATTGAGAAGATATTTGTGGAAATTTCAGCATTTACAAGGCGGCATTTTGATCTGTCATTGGCTGGTTTTTTTTACTAACTTTTTTTATTTGTTTTTTTTCCGAACATATATTTACATAGAATTTTAATTACGAAAATACACCATGAAAATACATCTTAAAATTAAGCTATAACATAATTTGGAAAAAATGCACACAAAGACTTCACCGTCTGAGCGTGGGCCATTCTTTTTTCAATGATTTAAAAGTTTATAGCATATAAATCGTGAGTATACTAGCAAAAAACTTTAACTCTCAAATCCCGGTTTTGAGAATTCAAGCATTTTAGTTTTGTTCCAATTTTACTCTTTTATATCTTATTTAAATGTAGTAAGATGTTAAGTGCTCATTTAAGGATATGTTTTTAATTTTTCCGTTTCTTAATTTTGTGTTCAGTAAATATTCAGTTATTTTTTTCTCATTTTTCTCATTTTGTTTTTGCACCACAACAGGCCAAAAGGCCTAATTACAGTGGTGAATTACATAACAGAACAACCAGGCTTGAGAAAAATCACATTTTATTTTTTGTGTTCTCACCGGGAATCGAACCCGGAACCTTCCGTGCGTGAGTCAAGCGTCTTGACCACTACACCATTGTTTAAAGGTTTTAGCTTGCATAAAATACCCGGTATACGACGAAATTTTTTTTTAAACTAGAGATATATAAAATTTAATATGACTAAGGGTATTTTGCCAGTTTGTAGAGCGTTAAAAACTTTACAAAACTGCATCATTAAGTCAAATCCGCATATTTACGGTTCAACATTTTTTGAAACAATTTTGTTTGATAGAACAAAAGACAGGATTTATTGGCAGTATTTCATTATATATATATTTTTTTTTTTAAGAAGGTGTCTATCTATTCCTTCCATGCTAATCCGAGACCTCAAACCTACTTTAAACGGTATCAGTGATTTAATGTTTTGTTATTCTTTAGGTAGAAGATTGAAAGATCTTGGACCAACATGTAAGGAGTGCCTGTGTGCGAACTTAGTTCATTTGTTTATGTAATCTCATTTCCTTACTAAAAATGTGTTACCTCTTTGTTGCAACAAATTATTATTTTTATTATTATTATTTAATATAATCATACAATGCATATACATTATACTCCCAGGAGTTATTAGAACTCATTCCGGGACTGAGGAAAATATAACAATTTTATAAAGTACATGATATAAAGAGTTACAAGAGACATCGCATTTCTGGCTAATCTTAAACCAGTTCATACAAATAGAAATTTGAAGATCAACCAGATCAGATTAATTTCAATAGAGATATGCCAGTTTAAAGTGTAACAATTATACAATTAAAAATATACATCCTAACTACAAACAAACATCTTACCTTGAAAGAAAAATCTAACAATTATACAAAAAGTACATCATTTAAAGATCAACCAGAAATGGACCAGTTTAATGTATAACAATTATAACAAAATACATAATATGATAGACTAATAAATTTATACTACAATATACAATTATAAAATATACAATATACATCCTAACCAAAAAGTACATAGTATGAAGAACAAACAAGAAAAATACTATTTTATCCTACAAATATGCAATTATAAAATAAAAAAAACATACATCCTAGCTAAAAAGCATTAAACATCAGATATAGAGAAACCTTAAATAAAACAAACCATTAAAAAGCAAGCAATCAAAAAGAAGGAAAACAAACACAATTTCTTATAAATAGAAACAGTAAAACATCAAATTAATATCCAGTCAAAAATAACCTTTATATTTGTTTTCTATAAAAAGGTTTAGGAAGAAATTCTTAAGGGCCACGCTTTGCACTTTACGAATTTTGTTTTCTTTAATTTTACTTGGTAGCTTGTTATAGAGAGTTCGAGAGATATTCTCCAAAGACTTTTTTCCAAACTTCGTTGAATTAAATTTCGGTATATGTAGATTTCTTGAGCTACGCGTATTGTGGCTATGTATTGTGCTATTGTAAATTACGCGTATTGTGCTATTGTAAATTAGGATATGAATTACTCCCTAGAGAGGAAATCCAGCCAGTCTGCAAGCATTTGGACATACTCAAAACGTTGTTGAATTAGCTGCCTAGTTAATGAAGAAGTATAAACATCGGGAAATTGTTTTCAGGCGTGGCCTTGTAGGTGAATTGATTTAGCCGGATGAATCTTACCCATATGAAAAAGTTTTCAGCTCTTTTACTTCACAAAAGTCGACAAATGGAAGAGTTGAGGAAATGTGGATGTTCAAACGTAAGCAGAATAGTGAATGTTACACAGTGTGTAAAGTTACATATAATTAAGCCCTGTTATTGCAAAAAAAATCAAAATCACAAAAACGCCGCTCATGTTACGCGCGTGCGTCCCCCATCACTATATTCAACCGACTGAGGACTGAATTTGTTTTAGACAACACTCACCGTAGAACAGCGTCTATGCCTTCCTTGTAACGACTTCGTGCTCTCTCTTGTATAAGGTATCTGTATAGATGTGTTGCTGAATAAGCGGACATTCAGTCTTCGCGTAACGAGGATAAATATATTTTGTATTAACATTTAGCATAGTTTTAAAAAAAAATCTTTCAAAATCGGATGTGAAAATGTCCATTTGAAGATTACAAAAAATACGAATTCCCATATCAACAAGTGTGATATCACAGCCACACAAAAGTTAATATTAAACTCATTATAAAAGTACGGTATTTTTATTAGGACCGTATTTTTTTTTTTTTTTAAACTGCATTATCGATTGTTATGAATTTTTATTTATTTTACCGTTCGTCGCTCTCTTAAAAAAAGGATGATCCGCGCATGTTTTTATGTGATGTTTAAGGAATGTAATGAGAAGAGAATATTAAAAATGGATGACAAAGATGATGAACATGGCTGAGGGAACGTGAGGAATGGGAATATTTGCACCGGTGAACAATATGCGATAAGCGCACGTATAACGAGTTTTTCTCTTCATTCTTTTACGTGACTATGAGTTCACAGAAAAAATGCCAACACCCGTTTTTTCCCCAACCCAGGAAACATCATAGCTTTGCCGATACCTGCCGTCCAAAACAGTGAAATTGATAACCGTTGAGCTTTTAAAATTATAAGTGATTATGAATTGAGTATATATAATAAAAGCTCCTGATATTTCAAATTATAATTGTATGACGGCCAATACATTTTACTCCTAAAATTTCTTAAATGCAAATATATTTTTAATTATTTGATTTAACATAATCATTCAGGAACAGTAATGATAACTAGGCATGGTTCAATGTATTTATTTCAGACAGCAACTTTCGAGTTTGATCTTGTTTCAAACATTTCATGATTTTTTTTCAAAAATTACAAACAGTCATTGGCTTTTACGCTTGTCAATCTACGCTCTTCTTTGAACCCTAAAAGGTAAATTATTGTACTGATGTAACTCCCTCAAAAAAATTTGTGATTTCATAGACTTAAAATATTGTGTTATTTTCGTTGTCCTAATAACTGCAATGTTATAATTTTTTTCCTTCGACAACTAACAAACTTTCAAACATCGTAATGTGACATTCCTTACGAAAATGAAAATCCTACAGTACAGTTCTAACAAAATGCATCTTCTCGTCTCTCATAATCCTTGTTTCTCGAAATATGTTCGTCTAATAATACTTCCTACGATGTTCTTCCATCCTTACGGCAAATTTGAAGGGTAAGTGTGGATGCTTCCGGTACGGTCCGCTGAAATAATTCCAACCCATTGTAAGAGGGTGCTTTGATAATTCTGCAGTTGGAGAATATTCCGCCGTATATTTTGATCCCCTGGACTTTGACAAAGTTGTTCCTCGAAATAAAGTGCGCTCTGCTAACATAAGAATCTGTAACAATAATGCAAAGTTGCACTTGTGAATTAACAGAATAAATCATCTGGTTGTACAAGATAAATAAATTAATCAGCTTTTTCGCATTACTTTGAAAAGGTTTCTGTTGAAAGTTGTACATGTATTTCTAAATGCAATTTTAAAAACCACCGGGAATAAACCATTTAATTATTTTTAAAAACTCATGAAGAAGTTAGATTATTATACTACTAAGGCAAAAAAAATCTGATGGAAGATTCATTGACAAGACAGCCGCCTTGGCGCAATTAGTAGAACAGTTAATTGGAAAATTGGCGTCACTAGTTCGATTCCCGTCAGTTGTAAGAAAAAAAAATCCAAGAACGATATTTTCTCAATTAGTCTGTTTGTTGTGGTGTATTTTTCTTAACTTCATTCAATATCTTTTCTATCCCACCTGCTGACAAACCTGTAAAATAGAAGCTTAGCGGATTATTCCCTTAAAAAAAAAATCTTTGGTATTTTAATTTGTATGGTTATAAATATGCTTCATATTTTTAAAATAAATATTGCATTGTAGTCCATAAACTTTAAAAAATGACAACTTCTTACTGAAACGTTTTTGACTTTTGCGAATGTTTTATTACATTTATCTTACATTAAATTAAATTGTTGCAATATAACAGCACAGTTTTTTATAACACTTGTTGAATATTTTGGCTAATTTGCCGCTATAAACCCTATCTTTTCTAGTGTTCTTTCGAAATGCTTTTGCTTAAAAAAAATCGATTTATCAAAAAGCTTTGTTTTATTTTGTAGGACTTTTATAGTTTAATTAACTTTTTCTTTGTGTTCTTCGACGCACGTCTAAAATAAAAGAAATCGCCTAAAGAACGTGTTCTGCATCTTTATTCGAGTGGAAAATTTATCTTGATTATTCAAAAAATTGTACAGAGAAATAAAATTTAATTTGTTATTCACATTTAAATTACATTTTTGAACAGTTTCATAAAAATGTTGACAATTAAATTTAATGTTTTTTTATCATAAAAAATGTTTTTATTAATATGAGGGTGTTCTGAACTTAAATGTTTTAAGGTCAGTTTTAAAAATTAAAAACACCTTAAAAGATATGAAAATAATTGGTAATCCAAATAGTATTCTAGTGATCTGATAAAAGGTTTTTTGTGTTTATAAATAATACTACGTCAATTATTGGTTCTCTTTTTCAATGATTTTTTTACGTTTTTTTTGCTTTTAAAGTAGTTTGTTAAATTATTGACTAGAAAATTAAATATCACTACCATTTAATAAGTCATTACTGCTTTTTTTCAGACACTCAAAATTTATTTACAACAAAATCAAAATTAAACGCTTTCAATTTATTAAAAAAATATTTCCACTGAAAATATTTTTTTTCTGTTTTCGTAAGTGCATTATGATAATCCAATTTTAATCTGTCAATTTTTAACAAATCATCATTCTGCGTGATATAAGCTTGAATTTAAAATCGTAACAAAATGATATTTTCGTTCCCGAAAGCAACGTGGACTTTCTGATTTTGGTGTGAGATTTAAGTGAGTTAGGAATAGCTTTATAACTCGAGAACCTACCTACATCGGTTGGTAGGAAGGGAAGGAGTAGAGCGGTAGGGTATACTAAGCCTTCGATAAGGCCCATACATAAATTGGAAAGTTCCGATGTCAGAGCTTAAATTTTGTATTCCCAATCCCATTTGGTCGTTGAAACTTCAAAATGAGTCGATTTCAACGCATGTAACTTTTTAATTTACATAATACTTATCGCGAAAGTTCGCGTATTGAAAATTTTTAATCAACTCAAGTCTGTATTCTTCCCCTGTTGATGAAAGGTTTAATTCGATCAAGGTTTTTGGAAGTTAATTATTATTTTATCACAATTTTTTTTTGTTTAATACTTTGAAGAATCTTTAAATATTAATACTTTTATTAAAATATAATTTTGTTTCCAAAACCCAAAAGTTTTAACTAATGATTTTTCACCATTTTGAAAACCTTTTGTTGATCCGATCAACCAGTATATATTTTTTTATTTGTTATGAAAAAAATTGAAATTATTTTTTCAATATTCTGATTTTATGCGTACCTACATTTTTTTTTGCTCTGTAATTAATATCATGAGCAAATTTTGAACAATCCCCTAAATAAGGTGAGAATAGGAACACTCTTTATAAAAACTATCGAATTATCCAAATCCTCGGTGATGTCTGAAGTACTAAAATAATCATTTTTCTGTTTACTATTACTAATACTACGAAAAAACTGTGCATATAGTATTGTTAATAACATGAAGGCAAGGTGATTAACTTCGACGTCTTCTTAATTTTATTTAAAGTATATAAATACGGATTTCACATTTTCTCAATCCCAACCTTAAAAAAACGAGTCATTTTCCAATCTTTCAAAAACACGTTGGCAGAAACTGCTAGAAAATCCTTGCGATCTTGGTCCGTATATTTTCTTTCAGTTCGGTGGTGGTGGTGGCAGGCTCGTTTAAATAAACAATGTACTTAAAGTAGTCCGACAAAGAAAATTTGAAAAAAAGATTTGAATCAGACGATTGTGCGGGCCAGGGGATGTCACCAAACCGAGAAATCACTTTTCTTATAAATAAATATCGTACAGCATCCATAAACGCATGCGTAGTATGTGTTGTACACCACCTTGTTAAAACAAGATGTTTTTGCTGCCAAAAAAACTATCGCAACGGTTTTTTTGGAAAAAAATATATTGATCATCTCACAATTAGAAATAACCATCATCCTGACATATTTTTTTTTAAATAATGGCCAATGATTTCTCTACCTGAAATATTGCACCAAACATTCACCTTCTGGCAATGTCATGTTTGTTCCTGTATTTCCTTAGGATTGTATGAAAAGATTGTGTGTCAGCAACAGAAATTCGCATGACTTTCAATATGAAAATATATTTCTGTTGAGAAAGGCATTTACATTCTTTCAACATAAGTTTACCCTGTTTGATAATCACGATCATTCATTTTTCAAACTAATAATATTTTATATCAATTAAATTTAGTTTTATTAATTATGGTTTCATTTATTTCTTTAACAAACGAGCGCTCTCTTAGTGACATTTGTTGATTTCCTAATACAGAATCACTTACATGTTGGATGTTTTCATCGATTGATATAGGTGGAAATGGCTTTTGGCAAGGTCTGTTGATAGCTGTCCCTGAAGCTCTAAATTTGTTCACTCAATTTTAAATCAAAAATATGGAAGGCACTTGAATTTTTGGTGAATATTGTAATGATAACAGAACTGGTAGGTAGGCGAAAAATAGCTTGTTAAGTACGCCTCGATAGCAAACGCACGCGACTTTTCCGACCAACAATTCATGGTTAATACTGAATCCGCAGTACCTGCAACTTCAACGCCCCTACCCCCCCTTTCGCACTACTTACATTCAAAAGTTATATCAATTTAAAATAGTAATTTGCCATTGGACACACTGCATAAATACAAAAAAACAGTATTTAAACCATGGACATAGTAATTTAATATATTACAATATTTGAGTTTGTCCAAATGTTCGCAGACAAACTAAAATATTGTAATGAAACCAACTGATCCAAGAAGAAATTTAAAATTAAAAAAATGTTTTCATGCGTTGTCTAGTTTGTGAAATAATTCAGTCAGATGAATCTTTTCACAATAATAAAGGTTTCAGCTCTTTAACTTCACAAATATCAACAATTAGAAGAATTCAAACATAAACAAAATGGTGAATATTACACAGTATGTAAAGTGGCCACTTTAACCAGCCAATGACAGGTCATAAGCCCAGTAAATGCCTAGAATTCCATATTCCCTTATTGAAGGTTTTTTCCATCCCTGTTTTAATTTGTTAATTAAACATATATTACAATGTACATATGTCGAATAAACGCTTTAACTACTCAACGACAGGTAATAAATTTAAACGCCTAGGCAATATTTATTCACCAGAACCTCTTTATTTCTGTTTTTGGTACCTCTTTTTTGGCTGTTTTTTTTTCTATTTGTTAATGTAGTCCTCATTTGACGAATGCTCCATAGCAAGGTGCCAGCGTGTGTACGCAAGTTTGAAGCATTTTATGAAATAGAATTAGACATCTCAGCCTCGGTGGCGGGGTGTTGGTACAAGAGCGACGATCCCATCTAAGCCTTAATCCCCCTCAGCCTAACTTAGTTTAGTTTCTCTCGCCCCGCTCCCTTTTCCTCTTCCCCTCTTTCAATTATCCGTTTTTAACCCAGCGCCAGCGCCTATCTCGCTAACGGCTAAGCGTACTAGAATCTTGGAGAAAGTATTTATGTGTGTAAGCTGGAAGGTTTAGTAGAGGTATAGAGAGGTCAGGATAAATTATAATCAACTTACTTGAAAAATATGTTACTGAAACCTTTTTTGTCGATTAAGTATGGAATATATCGATGCTTTACAGACAGAGTGCATTAAGTCATTAAAGTAAGTTACGGGGTAATCGCGTTTAAAGCTTTTTTATTCTTTCAACGCATTACTTCTCGAACAATTTTTTTTAAAGCTTTAAAAGAGTAATCTTTTATGTAGGCATAGAATATAATTTTAAATCAACATGTTGCACCTATATTAAAAAATATATTTAACATATAAATACTGTTGATTTCATGCATTGTGTCATTATAGTCTCGATGTAACATCATTACTTGATGGAACTTTTAAAAATTATTTATATAACATAATATTATATCGAGGCTATACTGACAAAACGCAATCAGTCAACAGTCTTTATAGAGTTCAAATATTTTTAATTTTTGTGCAAGATGTTGATTTTAAATTTTATGCAATGCTTAGAATAAAGATAACCCTTTTAAAACTTAAAAAAAAAAAGAAAAATGGGGGAGGATAAATGCGTTAAAGAATGAAAAAGCTTCAAATGTACCAAAATGTCCCAAAAATATAAAAATCTTAAAACAGGGGTATGTAGAAATATATTATGTGAAAGGAGATTATTTCTGGAACTTAAATATACACATCAAAACAAAAACAATACAATAAATAATATTTTTTCATTGAATCATTGAAATTCAGAAAAAAAATACCGAGACTAAAATTAAAATTAACTTAAAAAGATGAAAATCTTTTCTTAAAATCCATGCTTTTTGAGATGGAAAAAAAAGGAGACGGTTTCAGATATTCGAAAGTTTATATAATTTTTTTTTCAAAAAATATTTCATGTCAATCGTATCGAATGTCGAACCCGAGACTTCTTGCTTGGTAGTAATATTACATATGTCTATTTTTATCAGTAGAGAGCATAGGACAAATGTCCGCCTCGTAGTGTTATGGTCAGCACATTTTTCTACCATACAAGAGGTCTCAGGTTCTACCATACAAAAGGTGTTTTCACACTAGCATATTTCATAGTCCCTGGATTGGCACTTAAAATGTTAGAATGATCATCTTACCTTCATGTAACAAAAACGTTTGAGATACGCTGCAATTGACGTATCAATGCAGTATCCTATACACCATTAGAGAGCGGAAAGGTAATGAAGATAATGATATGATTACTTATCCATTTTGACAAACTCACAATGAGAAATTCAATATTTGTTACCAAAAAAGTTAACGAACTTAAAATATTGTTAAATAAACCAAATTAATAAATGTTTTTAAAAAACATGTATACAACCATTAACGTTTACTTAATTGGGTACACATATACAGTTATTTACCAACTTTTAATAAAATGTTTGACTACCTAGTAATGCTTTCAATATAAAAAAAACTTGAATTCTTATTTCGAAAATAGGTAGTTTAAATCCCTTATTTTCCTCCAATACTGGAATTATCATATTTCAGCGAGAAATTCATTATGTAGAAGTAAGTATAAATGCATTCTTATAATATAATTATTGGAAAAATGATGATGAAAGTGGGTTGAATGCTGTCGAAATGCGATCCCTCGGGCGAATGTGTGCTAAAACGATGTATGATAGGTGCACTAATGTCGAGATCCGTGAAGTGTGTTAGGCTGAGACATGCATTATTGACAGAATCAAGAAAGGGGTGCTGCGTTGGTTTGGACATGTAGAGCGAATGGACAGCGAAAGAACGGCTAAAAGGATCTACGATGCAAATGTTGATGGATGCAGAAGACGAGGAAGACCGAGCAAGACTTGGCACGATCAAGTCCATCAAATACTTGAAGATGGACATGTCAAAAGTAGGAATAATCGGCGTGCGTGTATGAGAAGATGTATGAATGGAGAAGAAGCGAGGTCTGTATGCCAAGATATAGTGTTAAGGCGTTTTATCCTCTCTGCGTACTCCTACGGGGAAACGGCGTGGCGGTTTGTTTGTTTGTTTAGTTAATGGTGCAGGGCATTTCGAAGCGAATCATTTTCTAGGATTATGTAGCTGTTTGGTTTATTAACTAAATACTTGACTCAAAATAATAATTTGCATTGTAAAATGTTTATTTTTGTTCTCTTCTTGTATATCTTTATTTTCTCACTCTCCTAATTCTCAAAAAATATTTTCCTGGAAACGTAATTTGAATGATTAAGGTTTAATTCAAACTTTTTAAATAATGTCAGCCTTCACCCCGGTAACTAAAAACTTGGACGCCTTTCGTCAAAAACTTTTGTTGGCAAAACCCTGCTTGCCCCTTCTTTATGCAAATAATTAACTTTCGCCCTGCGTCTTATTATATGAATCTTCTTTTCAGACTTTTGACTTCTACCGCTGAAAGTAACGAATTTCATATTATTAACCTTTCCAAATAGTTGGCAAAAGTACTAAGGATGCTGGGAGGGACTTATAATTTATGAAGACATTTTATGAAAAAATAATAAATTCCTATTAAGCTATTTTTTCGATGATCTTATCGGTTTTATTGTGACTTCGTTATTTGTAGTGAAAATATACAAAATATTTATTTGAAAACCATTATATAGTGTACAACCGATCCCAAATTAAAAAAAAACATGTAGATAAATATTAGTTATTATGCGTCTATTTAAAAAAAAACTAGATGATGAATGTAACGGTTTTCAGGTAGTTTTTTTTATATATATATTTTTGTTAATCAAAAGTGGTTCTACTCATTTAGAGTTAACAATAAAATATGTTTTTTGGGTTCAGAACCAATAACCGGATTACACAAATTAAAGTTATGAAGTACAATGAATTTAAAACGAAGAATAATCCTTTGTAGAAACACTTATTCTTTCCTATCATTTACATAGTTTTATTTTGAATATTATGATGGAATATTTAGTTATTTTTTTTTAACAAAAGAAATTACTAGCAACACTTACATGGACACATATCAAACAAAATATAACTGGACCAGTTATCCTTTTTAACTGTTAACAGCATGGGAGCTACAAACATTATAAGTAATTTAATTTGTATTTTTTTATAAATGAAGCAAAAAATTAAATGTATTGCAATAAACAAATAAGAAAGAAATAGAAAAAAAGGAACTCAATGCATGTTTAAAAAATAATAATTATATAATCCTCTTTTTTTTTATTTCCTAAACGAGTCTCCAAAGATGTGAATAGTTCTCGTTATGTTTAGACTAAAAATATGGAAAAAAATATTTTGACTTCAAAAGAACTTTATTCTGTGTTGCACTATTGTGAATTGAAATAATCGATATCCCCCTTTCTGCTTCGTAAGTTCATAGAGCACTGCGTTCGTAAAGCAAATGAAGCGTTCTGTTACATGAAGATAAAGTGATCAGTCTTTTGCTTAAGGTACCAGTCCGAGAACAATGAAATGTCGCAGTTCAAAAAACCTTCAGTACTAATATTTAACCTCCATCCTGCCAGAAATCGAACCCTGGACCTCAAAAATTGTAGGTGAACGCTTCAACTATTGTTCCACGGGGCGGTTTTATCTCAAGTCAATTTCCAAATTCAGGATTTTTTTCGTAATAGCAGCTATCGCGTTGAACACTCTTGTCTAGGGTTTTGGTTCTTTTTCACACAAAGAACTGTATTCTTCCACGAACTAAACCCAAAGCAAAAAATGTTGAAAATCATCAAAGGTTAATGATAATCTCTTCGCCTTATGTAATTCACTTTTCAACAACCAAATTTAGTTACGAACATTTGAACTTCAACGGATGCGAAATTCTGACTCAAAATTTCGTTAATGTTTCTACATTTCATTGCTATGCCAACTTTCTCTTCAAAATAATTTTCAAATAAGCGTTGATTACAACTTATTGTTCCACCGTGCTTTTTGCTCGGCAATTCAATTAATTTGTTTCCCTGTTTTTGGAAATATTTTGTCGCTGCTCGGTATGTAGTCTGCATAAAAACACCTACCTGTAAACAAGTCAACTCAACTAAAAGGGTTTGTTTTCATATATCAAAGGATGTTCGCGCATTATACAGCGAGCGAAACTGTTTTAAAGTAAATTACAGGCATAAAGTATAGGGTAGGCAGTAAAAATCGCGAAGCGGCCATAATTCTTCTTGGACTACAATAAGCGGAAAATGTATACGAGTTCTTAATTTCCCTTATTTCCTTAGCGACATTTCTGCGCCTGCGATATTGATGCTTGTGGAGTTTATACGGGACTTTCATTTTATTGTTTGCTTGATCTACGACCCACAAAACTCGTAAAACGACTGTTAAAGCATTTAATATCTGAATGCATTTATTTTTGCAGTCAGGGAAAACTAAAAGTACCCTGGCGCGTATAGCAAGTAAGTGATGAAGTACTTCTTTACTTGCAATTATACTTAATGTATTATTTTATTGATATATAACACCAAAAGTAAAGATCATTTTACGTACAGGAATATGGGTGTCTAGGCATTAACAGAGCTTACGACCTGTCATTGGCTGGTTTTAATGGCCACTTTACACACTATGTACCAATTACGTTACTCCCTATGTTTAACATTTATTTTATTTAATTCTTACATCTGTTGGTTTTTGTGAAGTAAAAGAGCTAAAAAAAATAAAAAATTATCACATTCGTTTTTTTTTAACTTTTCCTTTTGTAAGTTCCTTTTTTTTTCTGCTGGAAAAAGCTTCAAGATATAAAATTCATCAAAGGTATAATTAATTTTATTTCAAGATTTATTTATTAATGCTTTTTCGGCAGTTTAAAAATGTATAACTACCCGCTGTTAATTTTTTTTCTTAAAAATTCATTTTTTCGTAAACACAATTTGACATTTAAAAAATAAAAATACGGCTTGTAAATTAAGACTGTTACTTTAAAATTGGAAAATATGTTATATTAAATAAACTGTCTGTAAATTAAGAAACAAAATAACCAACATTTGTTTATTTATTCAATAGCTAATCCATTTAACTAAAAAATACTAATCATAAAATAACAATTTTAGAAAATAGAAAACCAAAATGACAAACAGACTACGACGACGGAGATATAAAATATTAAAGTAACCATAATATGACCTTCCTTATTTAACGTCTCCTAAAGAAATGATTAACTCTTAAAAGGCTGTGCTACAAAGTTCCTTTACACGCTGTGATGTAACATCGTGTTACCTTAATCTAAAGACAAAATATTCTGAAGTTCAGACATTTGAAGAAAAAATATAGTTAAATAATTATTTTTCCAATTCTTAATAAAATAATAATATAATTTACGTGATTCATATAAGTAGAGTGTACTCTCGTCTACTGCCAATAACCGGCTGATTGATCTTGAACGGGTTTATTATTTTGTCTCTTCCACACAAACACCAGCCACAGAACAGTGTCTCTGTCTTCCTTGTTATAAGTTTTATTCTCGAACTATTTGCTTATAGTGAGTAAGATTTACTGTGGGATGATTATTCTTTGCATAGTAAGGATAAATATTATTAGTATTAAAATCCGGCATAGTTATAATTTTTTTTTTTCAAATCCGATGTGATCCATTTAATCCGATTCATTTTAAGATTACAAAAAATGCAACTTAATAATTTGATCCAAAAAAATAAATATATGCCAAATTTTGTATCGTATGTAGACTCGTGTTACATCATGGACACGCAAGAGTTAAAAAAGTTATAAAAATTAAACATTTAAACGTTACCAAACTTTTGAATTAAAATCTTAAAAATTCATCCATAATTTTGCTGTTGATGTAATTGTAGATAAATAACAAAAACTCGGAAAAAAATAATAAACATAAAATGAGAATATCAATTCAATATCACATAGAACATTATATAACGAGACAAGGACAGTTGCAACCCTACTAGTGACTTAAATTATTTAATGAACTAAACATAAAACCCCAGACAACCTTAACAAAAGAAGTGTAAAATATTATTATCAACAATAGATTATGACTAAAAAAAGAAATAACTTTTTTAAATGAATGTTATAAAACATATGGTTTTATTTTATTATCAAATAAATAAAACACTTGTGCAAAGAAACAAAATTCAAAAAAACAAAACAAAGACAAATATATGTAAACGCAAAGGACATCATAAATGTTTAAACTTGAAACATGAGTTAACATAAAATAACAAAATACACCAAAATAAATTATAAGAAAATAAATAATATTTTGTCGGTAGAATAAGTTAATCAACGCCAAAAACAATACTGTTTCCATAGAACAAACCTTTCAAAAGATAATGAATGGTTTATATATTTTTTCTATTTATACATTCCATAATATATACAATTTTTTGTTCACTTTGTCCAGCTGTATAAAACAGTACTTTTCTTATTATATTACTTTGTAATATTTTATTATTTTATTTGATTTTTACATTTATTCTTAAATTGTTTAAACTTTCTACCAAATATCTTGTATAATTTTGAGGTTTAATTTTTGTTTATAAATCTTGGGTAAAAGGTAATTTACGTTTTTATTTAAATTATTAAACCATTATGGTAATATTTTGGACTTTTGTAAAGGGCAGATTTTCCGTATATGTAAATAAAATAAAATAATTAAATAAATAAATACTAAGCAATGAAAAATTATAGTTTGTAAAAAAATGCTTTGATAGTATTGATTTTAATTTGTACTCGTATAAGAAAAAAACGTTTTTGGGTTATCACGTAATGTTAACTCGAGTCAATCAGTGCTTGTAAACAAATATTTGAAATTTACTTAAACATTACCAAGGTACATTACATAACACGCAAATAATGCTAGGCGCGGAAACATTCCCTTATTTTGTAATATAATATAGAATGAACATGGAAAGTTTCGTGTGTGGACCAGAGCTTCCTGAATCTCCACTCCAGTGTAAAATTATCTCAATTTACAGAGTCATTACTGGCGCACTCCGAAGGGAGATATGTCTATCTACAGTATGTACTCGCACGTACTGGAAACGTTCAGTAATACCGCCCTCGAGTCCAGGCTCGTGACAAAATACGTGGAATGGGCATTTTTGTCCGACGGTATATTACACCCCCCTCAACTCTCGTTTAATTGAAAGAACCATCTAGTGAATATGAGAATGATGACGATATTTCCACCCCACCACAAGCAAATTTTACGTCGACAATCTGCAAAATTTATTACTCCACCATAAAAAAACACTTTCCCATCTCTAAAATACATGAAATTAATCAATTAACTCATCTGCATATAATAAAAAAATTCAACATAATATTAGCGTAGAGTTTAACTAAATATATATAAACATTGTTTCTATGCATGCTTCAACAGAATATTGCTGGCGATGGAAAATATACTTGGTACGCTTTTTTATTCATAATATTTATTGCTATTTTTGAAATTATTAGAAATTTAATTAGAATAAGCATTTTATCATGTACACATAAAATTATACGATTGGCACTTAATGAATCAAATGGATTTCAATATATTAAATTATTTTATTTCAAGGAATCTTTTTCAAAATTCGGTGGTTTGTGGTGCAGATTTTTTTGAAATGTAAATGCCACTAAGCTCTTTCGTTTGATTTTTCGCCTGTCACAAACTAAATTATTTACACACAAAGTATTCTGACGGCTGACCAAAGGCCAGTTGCCGAGTGTATTTTTTACTTATTCCTCCGTGATTGATCAATTCGAGAGAGCTTGGTAGTGGTAGTGGCCGCGAGAGCCGTGCCAAGGGCGGCTGCAGCTGTGCTTGTTGTTATTGCAGGGCGCGAGGCGGGTACGGGCTGCGCGAGGGGCGAAGGGCGGCGAGGCTAGGTCCCGCTGCGCCACCAACGAGGAGTCACCCCTGGTCAAAGTAAGACCAAAGCGAAGCGACAGCCACAAGCCATGGAACTTCACAGTTTCGGGTCTCGCGTCTAGGTCAAAAAACGCATCGTAAATCATTACATGACGAACGCGGTGTAATTTATCCCGTCTTCTTCTAAATAAAGTTATACCGACGTCAATTTGTTTATAAAATGCATTTATTTGGGGGAGTGATAAATTTAGTTAATGGGATCGTTTGCCGTTCGGAAGTCAGCTCATTTGTTTCGCGATGTGTTCAATATCTGCGGCTGTATAAATCAATGTCGCTCTAAACCCCGCCATTAACGGCACCTCAGTGTGACCTCTCGTTTGATTCGCGTTTTTTTCTATTTAAATACGAAAAGGAGCGAGGGGGATAAATGGGACCGTTCCAATAGCAGGCCATTCGCCATAAATCTATGGAGCTCGGAGCTCGGGACTTGACCCACGGACGCGAGAGACCTGAAACTGTGTCAGCATGCTGTGGACTACTGTATTCTCCGTGTCGTGCGTGCTCTAGGTTGTTGTTCGTGGTGTAGTGATACGATTTTTTTATCATGTCAATATTGTTTTCTTTCTTTACGTTAAATATTACTTAATAAGATTACTTTAATATGTTGTCTCACCGGCTAAAGCTCGAACGTATGTCGATGTTTGTCTTACATTATTTAATTTGATTTTTCACTAGAAGTTATGTGCTTTATTATTTACAACTTCACATCATCACACTGCGGTGGCGAATTATTATTTCGTTTTTATTTGTTTTATTCGGAATACTGTCTGTCATAGCGTAATGTGAGTGACCTAGAACGTATGCTAATTTATGTGTATTTATTTAGGACTCGAGACCATCACCTGGAATTGAAGTGTGCCGAAAAATCGACAAAACAAATGGCAACTCGTAAAAAGCTATTGGATATGGAGGAAAAAGCAAAGCAAGTGCGAATAAAATGATAAAGTCTCTCGTTATAAATGAGTAGACATTGAAATCAGCGACAAAATGCGCCGGCCCATTGTGGAATAAAGCCACTCGGGACTAATCACTTTAGTAATGTAGGCACTCAAAGGCGGGAATAAATGGGAACACGCCCCACACAATCTCGAACTAATGTCGAGATTTTCGTCAAAATAATTTTAAATAAAACTTCAACTCCATCTGTGCGGACAGTAATGACGCTCCTTTGTAAATATTAAAGATTATTAAAGAACAAACAATAAACTTTTGACGGCAAGAAGTGAGTTGGAAACAAAAACGCCCCGGGCGTATTCTCCCCCGCCTGCCCTCCCTGATCATGCTGAGATTGGATGAAGAAGTTTCGCAAACATTTACCGAATTACTCGGGTCCATTATTTTACCGCCAGGTCTCGTTGGTAATCACTCGACTGAGACGAGGTCCACTGTACTCGGCGCTTCCAGTGCGCCGTTCTCTTTGTCTTTCCTGGCAGTTTTTGAGGAACTACAAAAACTACATACATTTAAACAATTACACGAGTAACTGCAACGAGATAAAAACGTGACATTATTCTTTATTTAAGCCAAATAAACAAAAATGTGCACAACCCCCGAGAAGAAAAGATAATTGAAAATCTTTAGCACCGAGAAAATTGGTATTGAGAAGTTTGCTAAACTTGAAATATAATTTGTCTACATTAACTGCTTCAAACAACACGCCAAGTTTACTGCGAAAACCGCAATCGGAGGAATATGAGTTGCGGCTTAGATTGCTCGGTACAAGCAGCGCGGCGCGGCGCGGCGCGGCGTATGGCGCACCACAATAATAATAATTATAAGTATGGCCGTTCACATTTAAATGGCATTCCCGCTCAGTCATGTTTCCCCCGCCGTGGGAATCCATTATTCATAGTTATCTATTCGAAGTTTCTCCTTCGAAGTTATGAATTTATAATTGCTAAACTCTGTTCGTTCATCCATCTCCGGCAGTTGTCTCACAGGGCGTGAGGCGGAACAATCCACACCCCGTAGAAGTCTCCTGGTTCTCGCCGTCTATGTCTGCAGTACGTACTCCATATTAGGCAGAAAACTTCGCGGACCCGCGATAACGTTGGACAATTTGCCTCGAGTACCACCGAAATAATATTTGTTTCAAAGTAGAACCCTTTGTGAGTGGAACCAGATAGAATAAACAAATCCGAGAACGCGAAGTGTGTATATTTAAATTCAATAAAGACGGGTATCTTGTTCAGATTAAAAATAATATTATTTATAATAGAAGGCTCAGCGACAACTTACTTTCTCTTTTTATTAAAAAAAAAATTAAATGAAAAATTTGTTATTGTTCTACTCTATCGATATTACAAAATCAATTGGTAATCATTATGAACACTGTACATTCGAATCCCGAATTTAATTAAGATCTGGATATTAGTCATGATAAAACAAATATTTAATTCCCAATGTGAGGATTAAGGTTTCGGTAGTAAAGTATTATTTATGTGGGTTGAGGGAATATTTACCTTCTCACACTTGTCCCCGGTTGTCAATATTGCCGTTGAGATTGTTATCGCCCTCCACATTATGATCTCCTGGCCCTTAGGACTACACATTACATAGTAATGAAGACATAAGTAAACAGCGACTATCAGTATTGAAATTATGTCAGGAAAGATACATCCATATATCAGTCTCCAGGAACGCGATACGTACTAAATATGTGTTGGCTCTGTAAACAATATTAATTTTTCTGTCACTTTTATTTCTAGATTCTTATATCTAGAAATGCTGATTGTATTATCATTTGCGCTTTACAATTTAGAAACTTGAGTATTATTTCCAAGGAATATGAAACGCAGAGCATTACAACCCGATCGGCTGAAAATAGGGATTTAATAATTGGCCTTAATTATAAGAACGTTTCAAAATTCGTCTCAAACACTTACATTAATCCCCCTATGAGAAACTCAAAATTATACTCATAATCGTGTGTTTCATGTTCTATAGCTATTTTAATATACTGCAACCCACTAGATCAATATTATTAATGGTTTTGTTTACCTGCATCTGAGTTTGGTAGTTATATATATAACACATACAATTTGCCAAAGGCCACTCAAAGAACATTATTTTATCTCAGCTTCACTTTGAAAAAATCTTCATGTCGTAATAACAACTCATCACATCTTCACGCCATATTAACACCTTTTATTTTCCAAGGTTCCACTTTCATCACCTCACAGAAAGACCCGTTCTACTGTCAATTCCATCGAGCTTGAATGATTATTGTTTGTAAACTTGTTTGGTTGTTGAATAGATCCAATGATGCGACTGTAGCGAGGTACTAATACGAATTTGGTTTTTCCCTTTATGTGCTGTGGCGGAGCAGACAGAAAGCTGTTCGTTGGCATGCTCAGCAAGCAACAGACTGAAGAAGATGTTCGCCAACTCTTCGCTCCATTCGGCACTATAGAGGAGTGTACTATCCTGCGTGGCCCCGACGGTACCAGTAAAGGTAAGAGAAATGTTTTATTGCCGTATCCATCAAGTCCCGGTAACAAGATCACCGAAGAAGCCCGATAACAATTCGGCACTGCTCGCCTAACTTATTCATTAGGGTGTGTTTGCCGAGATCGTGAAACGTTTCTCGACCGCCTGAGAGCGCTGTGCTTTGATTACATCCTAGCCGCAGTTTAAAACGTTAAATTTCATCGCATTCATGCAAAATTAAGTGCTCCTGAAGTGATATCGCCGTACCATCTCGAAATTTATTATTCACCCAAAACTACCCCTACGATCCGGGAACGAACGCTCACTCAGGGTGGTTTGAGCAGTAAGACTACCTGACATTAGAGAGAATTCTTTTTCCATTCCTATTTAAATATGTTTTTGCAAAGCTTTTGGAAGTATCTCGGTAAATTTCCAATAAATTTAAATAGGTGCTTTGAAGATCAAAAAGATGTTAAGAATCTCCGAATTCTTTTATTATCTGTCTACTTTAAAATATCTCGTAAAAACCGACATATTTTGAAAAATTGGATATTATTATGAATGCGTTTTATAAACTTTGGTTTATTGATTTTTAAGTATTTTAAAAATAAATTTTAAGTGTCCGAAAAAAATTAGTTCGTGTACTTGAATTTCATAGTTTTTATGTAACTTCTTGGCGATGGTTGATATCAGAACTTGACAAATCCAAACTTATGCCCTTCTTACATTATTGGTTTGAGCCATCACGTTAATATTAATGTATAATAAATATTGCGAAAATACTGCGAAAAAGAGCGACGATAAAAAGGCAGACGATAAAATCTGTTATCGTGCGGTTTTACCGTTCGACCAAAACACAACACTCGTAGGGACATCCCACATTTACGGACATTTTATTGCACTTTTAATAAAGGTATAAAACGGAACAGGTGCACGTCATTTGTGCACTTGCTGTAAATGAAGCGGGCTTACTTCGTTTTATCACCCGAACGAATGCCCCGGACAGCATAGGACAGTGGGATGTAAAATTAGATGGACAGCGTAAAATGTAACCTCATTTTTAATCAAATTAATATAACTGTTCGACATATTTCAAATGTATCAAATGACAGCGCGCCTAGAAAATACGTCAAAGTGAAGAATACAAATGACAGAGAAGAAAAATATAATACATTTTTTTAGCAAAGAATTTGAATCGGTCGTTTTTATAACGAAATTTATACCACTTTTCAGAAAATCACTTTTTTATCGTATAATAAACAAAATGTTTTTAAATCGTAGATTTTTTATATTAGAGAGAAATATTTCTGTTATTTTAGACTTTATTATAATTGCAGAAAAATCCACTTTTGAAAAGGCAATGTAAATAATAAACCAACTCCTATATAAAAATAAAAAAAACCTTGGATCCTTAATCTGCGAGTCCTCGATACGTTGACATTACATTTACTTATAAAATGATTGCATTTTTTAGGTCAAAAATGCTGTTTTGGAAAAAAAAAATATTGAATCAAATTTTCATATTAATGAAACTCTGGGGTTCCACATATGCAAATGAATGCCCGTTCCAGGGGCTTCATTCTACAGCAGCGCATCTAACCAACAAACGCCTGGTTTGTAGGTGTTTTTATTCTTGTAGGTTTGTTAAATACTTTTATCGGAGTACCTAACTTAAGCTATCATCATCATTATTACCCAACCTGCTACCAGTGGTGCACAGAGCATCGCATTGGTACTCCAATTTTCGATACATGTTAGGTACGGTGATCAGCCCGTTTATTGCGCTTCAATTGCCAGTCTAGTTCAGGTGCAGAGTGAATTATTGCTGTGAAAAACCACCTTCACACGCCAATATTTCACGTCGACCCTGCCGGGTATCGAACATGAGACATCAAACACGGCATTCCTCATTCTTATTTTTGTAGATAGGGATCAGTGGTAAACAAGCTCTTGACGTCACTGCAACCTGTTTAGATATATTGTAATAGAATCCCGTAATATTTTTTTTCCCCCAAAGGTTAGGTCATTGAAGAGCTAGGCTACAGAATAAAGAGTTTTTTTACATTCATTGCGAAATCTCCTTCTCCAATCCTTAGTCGTCAAAATAACAGGTTATTAGGTAGAAAGCGAATGTTTTCACATTCTAAAGTTTATTTAAATTCACATTAATGGTCCAATGAAGATTTTCCTTCTTTTGTGATGTAATACATCACATTTACACAATCCGTAAAGTTGCTGCACTACAGAACCTGCCCATAGAAATTTCTAAGAGATTCATTATTGCAGTACCGTGCGAGGGCTCTAGTGATAACCGTTATCACTAAGCATCAAGCCTCATCAAACACGGTAGTTGATCGCACCAATAATCGATTTCACTAGAAGGCGGAATTATCTCCACCCAATATACTTTTTGGGATATTTGCCTGAAAGTAGCCATCGAGTCAAAAGCACTTAGCAAAACTGTTTCATCCACCCGGCAACAGAAAATTATATTAGGCTACATGCAACTTTGCATTATTTTTTAAAGGGTTTAAGGGGCTAGCTGCGTTTTTATTCACTGTCAGTATCCATTGTTCTGGAGCGTTCGACAAATCTCTCCTTCCCGCCTTCCTCAAAAAGTGATGAGAATTACCGAGTTAATTTAGGAAAGCGATCGGCTCTAGAAATCGGCTTCGGATAAGAGCATCATAAAAGTAAAGACCTGTAATATTTTACACGACCCACCCGAAAGGGGAGAGGGTGACTATGCGGGGTTGGTACTTCACGGGCCATAGTTCCTTTTAGAACAGCTAGCTTTCAGTATCTGTCAATAGATGGGGTTAGAATTAATCGCCCGTGTCCACACGGCCAAGTAATTATTATGTCAATTAAAAATCCCGTTAGCTTTTTTCTAGATATTTTTCTTGTTAACGAAATCGACTATTATATCCAACTTCTTTCGGTTTAACGCCAAATGGGCATTGGGGAAAAATAATCAGCTGAAAAAACATAATTTCTATCCTGCGTCTATATACCGGACACAAGTTTGACGGTGGACGCCGTAATATATGAAAGTGGTATATTAAAAGACGCAGGATAGATATCAGTATATATATATGTGTGTGTAAGTGTATGCATTTATAGAGCTCATGTTCTGCCAACGGCTGGGATTCTGGTTCTATTCCACACACAGAACTTTATTATTCATCAGCCTGGATACAAAGAACACCGTGTAATATTCACCCTTTTACCTATTGGTAATAGATTTCGTTTGAGTATTTATTATTATTTCGTATAGGTTTTTAATATTATACATACTCGTATATATCATTCCCTTGCATGTTTGTTTGGCGACATCTATTTTGTTAAGGGATACTTTTTTATGGTCCTTAAATCTTTTTTAAAGTATCGGTTTTTAAGATACACAAGATTTTTTAGTTACCATATTTATTTTAACCAGACGATTATTATTTATAGTTACATAAGCCATTTAAAAATTTAAACATGTGTCTTTAAAACGTAAAAATTAACGTTAATATTGATCTGTACAAACTCTTACAGAATGGCTGGTGGAGGAATAGCAACGGCTCTGGTTTGCCCGATCAGACTTGTTTCTCCTAGTTAAGTAACAAGCTTATAAACTAACATACCCTTTTGCCATCAGAATTCGAATAATTCGATTGAGCGTGACAGACAAACTGACATTATATACTGAAGTACACTGACAGTAATATCAGCATTAAAAACACTTAATGTAATCTCTAAATAACCTGAATCTTAAGTAAACAAATAACATTTTAAAAATATTTTAAAAATCTTTCTAAAAAACATAAAATTTTGTTTTTGCAATGTTTGGATCTGAAAAGAAACCAAAAGACCTCTTAAACCTATAAGCCGGATCTGGGTAGGAGGGCATTAGACGTACGTAATTTTTTTTTGAAAAAAAAGTTTTCCATACCTAAATTCTAAATCTTTGTTGTGATTTTCACAAGTTTATAATTATTGAACTAACGGTGCTGATGCATAAACGGGCTAACGGCAGTATGTGCATGGTTCCTACAATAAAACAAGATTTACTGAACTAGTCACGTGGTCAAGGGATTACGTCATACCTTGTACAGCACACTATTTGGGGTTAGGTCCGGATACCCTTCTGGGTTCATATTGACGTCATTACTCAGTTATTGCCACAGTAATGCCGCACTATAAATCCAGTCGTTCGTCCCTGTATCACACCGCGTACAGAACCGAATCAGTCATTTCTATCAGACATTTAAAAAGATAAAAAACACAGATATCGCATATTTTTAATGCCATTATTATTTATTTTCTTTTCTATTTAACTTTTTTGTATATAATGTTATTTTGACATTGGCGGGCTTATTACCAAATGGCAATTTCTTCCAACGAACCAATTGAATAAAAGTTTTATTATTATAATTCAAGTTACAGAACATATTCAATAGAAAATAAAGATTAAAAAGCTAAAGATATAAAAAAATTGAAATAAACGTATTTGTTTATAAATTACTTTAAATCAAAACAATTATTCTATGGGAAAAAGGAAAAAAGAGGAAAAAGGAAAGGAGGAATGATTAAGGAATAGAAAAGAGATGTTTCTTCAGACGTGATTTAAACAGAGATAATGTAGTAACATCTTTGATGGTGGATATGAGATCATTCCACAGTCGAGCCGCATGGACACTATATGAATTAGAGAAGAAAGAGGAATTGTGGATGGGTATTAAAAGAGTGCCGTGAGAATTAGAACGAAGAGGTAAACCATGAACTGATAAGCGTTGAAATTTTTCACGCAGGTATATAGGAGCGTTAAGACTATGAAGTGAGAGGGAGTGATAGTCTCTCCGCTGTCTAATTTTGAAACATTTCAGTTGCCTACGATAATCAGAAATGTGGTCATATTTCCTAAGACCAAAAATGTACCTTATGCATGTATTCTGAAGTCGTTCAAGTTTATCGAGTTGCTCACAACTTAAATCAGTCATGGAAACATCAGCGTAATCTAGAATGTGCAGTAGTTATGCTTGTACAAGGGTGCATTTAGTGTTGATGGGTAAGAATTCTTGCAACCTTCTAAGTGAATGTAGACTGAAAAATATTTTGCAGCTTAATTCATTTGTATTTGCTCGCCAGCAGGGATGTTCATCCATTTGTACTCCTAGATTTTTTTACGGATTTTTTGTATTAAATATTGGTACCATTGACATTAAGAGAATTAAGTGAAGATAAGTCTAGCTTACTAAGCAATCTTTGACTACCCGCAAACATAATTTGTCTTTTGGATGGGTTTACATTTTTACATTGTACATACATTTTTTTCTATTTTATTTTTATATTTTCATATAAATATCAGTATTACAGAAAAAAGAATAGCGTTTCATTAACTTTATGAGGCCAAGAGCCCTGTGTTGAGTTGGAATACAAGAAATATAACGTGGAAACATGCACATTTTTAAAAATACTACATCTAAAAAGTACTACCAAAACAAAAATTTTAATGAACATCCGGACAACACGTTTTGTATTATAGTTATTTCTCATTAAGTTTGTGATATTTATAACCTAGAAAATTGATAGTACCTAATAAGAGTGTTGTAAAGTAAGGTTTTTGTAATAATAGCAAATATTATGTGTAAAAAAAAGTATTATTTTTTCTGTTTATTATTTTCCGTACCAATCATCAATGAATACTAACAAACAGTTTTAATAATCTGTAAAAGCCAACATAGATTATAAGAAACTGTTTTTTTTTTTCCTATTTTCTATTAGTGAGTTATTTACAACTCGTTGAAAATAGCTACCAAAATTCAAATATTTGGGTAAATCATAAAAACGCAGATACCTTTTTTTCCAATAAATATACACGTATGTTTGTTTAGCTTGTATTTTTTTTACCTTTATCTTGTAGACCATTTTCTCCCTTGTATATTTCGATATATTTTTCTGTACTTTATTTCTCAATTCTAAATAGTGCATTCAAATTTCTAATATGCCTATGTTAAGTTATGAGTGCCTGCCGTTGAACAAATTAAACATACGAATTTCGCTTCTGTTAGTAGGCACACTAAAATATTTTATTGGAAAACATTCTGCCTCCTACAGAAAAGCAATGTTTATTTAAGATTTGAATGGACTGTACTTTCTTAATTTTTTTTATGTTGCTTGTCTTTAATTGCTTGTTATTTATGTAATTGTACTAAATAATTTATATCTAAAACAGCTTATCATAAGTAATGAATGAAATAAAAACAAAATATTACGTTTACTACTCTTATTTAAGTTATTATGCGTTTTACTAGCACAAATCTTTAAAAACCACCATAATTCTGAAAATATATCAAATTATTTTAAACTGGACGAAATTATTATCGTTTAAAAAAAATTATGGATGCGTTTTTCATGGTTGCGTGAAAGTGGGCGGTCTTTTTTTAGTCTCTTTTATTAAACAAAAAATTAAAGCGAGATGTACGCAATACATAACGGGCGTATTTGGCCCAGGGGTGTTGTTAGAGAATTTATAAGCCATTCTTCCGATGTAACATTACTAGGAATCTCACGGCATAGAATGTTACACTGTTGGAATAAATAAAACTTTGCCAATTAATCTCGGCTCCAGACTAAGGTAGATATTGCGCCTAACAATTCGTGGCGACGAGGCAAAAACATTTCACCGTTTGTTTCAGATTAACTTGAACACATATTAAGAATAACACATTTTTACTTCAGAAATTGGTGGCCGAGTTCAGCAGTGATTTTTATTTATTACAGCGAAGAGTCGCATGATACAATAATAAATAGGAATTTATTTGACACTGGATCCATAACGGCTTTTATGCGTGCTCGCGTTTTGAAAAATATTTAGCTTGACCAAAAAGTTTACGACGAATTGTAATTCCGTTCACAGAGAGTCGTTTGTCTATTTGAAACATAATGAAAAAATATAGTTAGGAAGGCGTTGTCTTAAAGATACGTTTATTATTTTCTACTCTCCTTTATATTTGTTGTTTAGGGATAGGGGGATGACAGGTAAGTTAACTAGAGGCACGCTGTGACATTATTACCTCTTCAATCCCGGGCCGGGTACAAGCATCAACCTCCAGCAGTTGGCAGGCCAAATACTTCCTAGTAACGAAATGCCGAACAGACTCTTCTATTGTAACCTTCCCCTCTAGTTTATTCTGAAGGGGTGACGTCAGTATGTATATATCTTCAAAGTATTTGTTGTTCCCTTCAAATTCGAATTTGAAAAGCTCTTCTTGCCTTTGTGGGGCAGATAAACCTCTACAACTCTACAACACACTTTCAATTCAATTAAGATAAAATATGGCTCACAATATTATAAATAAATATTTTTTCAACCCTTACGGCAAATTTAACGCCACAGAAAAACAAATAAATCCTTTCGGAGAGAAGATTTTCGTACGAGACAATTTATTTGTTTATTTTTAATTTATTTATTCTAATACATTTATTGATAAAATAATAACGTATTCCTAACTCAATGAGGCCAATAGTTATGTTTTGAGTTAGGATACAAGATATTAAAAAATGACAAGAACAAAAATTATTACTTAAACATATATTTCAATCAATCATGTGTATGTAATAAATTTCTTAAATCAAATCAGTATCTTGGTAGGAAAAAATGTAATCTTAATATTGATTTAATTATGAAAACGATAACTTCATGATTGATCTTGTAATCATGTTTCACAGATACATACAATTTCACCCTTATTGCTTAAAATTATCTAAATTATTTCCAGTTTTACAAAAGCAACTTAAATAAATAACTAGATGCGTAGTTATTCACGGCCACTGTTATCAATATGTTTATTTTTTTTCGTGATCTAGTGTAAGTTGAATTCGTTCCGTCGTTTCGGTTACCATTGCAGGAGCCATCTTCAGGGTAAACAGTTTACCCTAAAGATTGAAACATCGGAAAAAATTTAATTAACACGGGATGGATGACCCAAAAAAATACATATAAACATAGATAAATATTTAAAACAAAATAATGTTGGAGGTTTTTATACTTTTTTTTGGTTTTTTGGTACTTTCGTATTTATTTGTAAAAATATGAACGGCATCATTTTTTCAAACATATTTTTTTTTTAAATAAAGGAAATGGTTTTTCAGTGTAATCATTGTAAATCTTTATATTTACTACCAAAAAGGACACGCTTTTTTCTTAATTTATATCTCTACACGAAACGACATCTAAAACAGCGTTTTTATATTGTTAAATCAATCATCATTCTTTTGTTTTAATTATGAAAGTATAATTTGTTTTTCAAGTAAAGATACGAGTCGGGGATTCTAAGCTTTATGTGCATTCAAGTAGAAGAGTAACAGAGTAATTATTCTTCGCAGGGCGTATAATTCATCAGCTTCGTGTGCAATCTCACCCTTCACCTATGGGGATGAACAAAGTTAATTTATTTTCCTGTACGCCCTGTAATTTCTTAAACTACTCATGATGCGCGGTTTGTTGTACTCCAAATACTGCTTGAATAATTTGTTGTATGAATTTTACATACTCACGAGTTGAATAATTCTTGTTTGTTCACTTTGAGATAATTTACTGACGGAAAACCAACATTTGTACTGCTTATTTAGTGTTAATTTTGATAAACTCCTTGTATATACTGATTACATTCTTCTAGGTTGTTGCCTTGTACTTTTAACACTTCTGAAAATCCGATGGAAAGAATTTCAGTCTGATTTCAATTTGATTGGAATTTGTTTTTGCAATAATTATACCCTATTATTTTTTTTATAATGATGTTTATGTTTTAAATTAAGCAGTAATTTAAACACGATTCTTCTTATTCCTTTGTTTTTCAAATACCATATTCACATTTATTGAAATTATTAAAAAAATATTTTGATCAACTTTTATTTTATCACAATGATAAAATTACCTGTACCTGATAAAATTGTGAGAATATAATATTTTTGCTCGTAACTATTGATTCGCATTTTATGATTCTTTCGCTAAATTGTGACATTTTATGTGGAATTACTTTTATTTTCGCACAATACCAAACGTACAAATTGCAAGCGACAAAATACCAATTTGACACAAAATGGCCGAGCTCGGAGGTGACAAGTCTTAGTAATAGATGTTGTCAAATTATCTCGGCGGGAAGCGGGGCGTCTTCTCGTAATACTGTTCCAAATATGGCCGTACATAACCTGGCCGAAAGCTAGAAACGCCTACATTATCCTTCGGGTAAGGGGCATAAAAGCTACGCCGTGTGCGTTTTATTGCAGGACACAAAAGGAACAGCGTGCTGACAATAGAAACGCACTTTTTATTCTTAGAACTGACAACACCTTCGTAACGTTTTCGTTACCTATACCAACCATTAATAATAATGAGGAATTACATCAATTTATACGCGTGTCTTCTTTGTTGGCAAACTATCTTGACGTCAGGATGCCCAATTATTACTGTATATAATACCCGGGCTTCAGAAATATCACATTTAATTTCAGTATTTTCGCTCGGAATAAAACCCGAAACCTTCCGTGCGTGAGTCAAGTGTCTAAGCCATTACGCCATAAATGTATGAGTCGGAGCGGGTTTCGCAACTTAAAAAAAATTGATACATCAACACAACGAAATAGGATTTGGGACTCAAAATCGCCTTATTTTTTTATTTTTCCACTCACAAAATTCATCCATTGCAGCCTTAACGACGTATTTTACGATTTCTTTTCGTATTTCAATAACTTGAACATTTTAATGTTAAAATTTGTGTTGATTACAATGCAAAAAAATATTCCATAAATTGAAGTTAAAATTAAAATTAAATGAAATCCCCGTAAACTTTTGAAAAGATGGGTGGAGTTATAACTTTCTGTCAAATGTGTGACACGAAGAAATAAAAAGAAAAACTAAATAAAGTGTACCTTCGTTTAGTAGATCACATCAGGTTACTGCATTTTGCCGGGCAAAACTTAACTTAATTAAGACCACGGAAAGCTGTGGAAATATATATTATAGAGGTAAAGTTTTCTGGAAACCGTCTTGGAAAAGAGTTTGAGTAATTTGCGGAATTACACAAAAACAGAAGCGATCTCCTTGGAGCTTTCAGTAAATACAAATATATTTTGATAAAATATGTACCTGTGTACAAATGTGTTAGAGATATTAAAATCGGATTTTTGGTAAGAAGTTTCCTTGTTAATTAAAGATATTTTTTCAACAGGGATGACGCAGTTGAGAGTATGTAAGTCTAGTTATTTACAGAGCTTGTGATCTAAACAATTGAATATGGAAGTCAGAATGGTGAATGTTACACAATGAGTAAAGAGATTACCTTACAAAACCAATGACAGATTTTTGTAAATGCTTATAATTTCATATTCTCAACAGCTTCATATATTCCCTTGTTAAATTCAAATGACGCTTTTTTTCTTTGTGCGTGGCATTAGTCAAAATATACGAAAAACATTTCGATTTCCCAATAGACACAACCACGGCTTTGCTTAACACATCGCAAAGAGAGCATAAAACACCAAACCACGAGGTGATTTCAGACAATATCTAAGAAAAGAACTCTCTTTTTTTGTGGGTTTTTTTCTTCCGTAACCTTTCTAGGTACGTTTTTACTCCCGGTATCTCACTCCCGCTGTGAAGGGGTTCATCTTTTTGTTTTTATGTCTGTGATAATCGCTTGTTTTGAAGATATAAAATTTAACGTTTTCAGATAACGTTTTTATTTTTTTACAACTCAATTGTATCAAGTTTTATTGTTTCAGGCGCAGGCGACGTGATTTTTTTACAGGACTAATAATTGTAATTTTTCGGAGCGCGTTTTAATGGTATTCTTGTAAATACATTTTGTGAATTTCATGATTCTAAATTGGAGGTAATCTTTAGATAAAGGGCTTAGTATCATAATTATTGTAAATGGGTGTTGTTTAATAAAGATAAAAATAAAAACTAACTAGCGAACAAAATATACCGTTTAACTTTAAATGGGTACTTTTATTTGGTGAGCTTGTTGGCTTACTGATTTTTCAAAATAGTTTATTAAGGTACAAATGCGTAAAATTTCTTCGGATACTATTCAATATAAAGTAGAATTTTTAAAAAAGAGAGAGATAGATAAAATAAAAATGGATTTTTTTCTTTTTTCATTTACAATAATTATTTTAAAAGTTTCTACCCGTTATATGTTGGCACAAACAATAAATTTGCTTCTTTCATTTAACTTAATAAAATCGTTAGTGCTTTTACAATAAAATCAAATTATCTTCATTCGTTTGCTCGCCAAACTATCTGACTTACAACATATCATCATCAGAATCCGATTAAGTACTATGAATTATATCACTTTGATTACTGTTCTGACATTCGATGATTGACAGTAGGGGAACACAATTAAAAGTCATAATTTTATCAAATTCGCGACCCTCACTCAGTTCGTATCGACAAAGACATACGAGTACATTTTTTAACGACCTCCCCGTTTCTGGACGCTTACCCCTGTAATTTCACAAAGTGGCAACGTTGCGCAAAGTAATCCTTTTTTAGTTCATACCACGCACGTGCCACATGAATACATGCAAAGCATGCGTATTCAAAATTACGGCATGCACCGCGCATGCGTCGGGTGGAATCATGCATCTGTTTTATTGTACGAAATCGAATATTAAAACTCTCTGTCCCCTGAGCTGGTCATTAGTTACGGCGATTATGGATTTTATAAGTCGAGAGTAAGGGTGGCCTTCGTGAGCTGAACCCAGAAAAGCGTGCATCAAACACGCGATATACAGTGCATTTTTAAATTCCTAAATGTATAATTAGTTGGGTCATACAAAATATTTAACAATCAATAAAATACGACGCTACGCGTCGTATGTATTAATAATATAAATATAGAAACACGGTAAAATCATTCCCCGATAAGAATGCCTACGCTCACCCAGTGACCGCTGTGTAAAATATGTGTTAACGTAGGCATTCTTATCTGGCGACGACTTTAACCGACGACCATGTAGGTATATCAGACAAATTCAAATGCATAATATAAAAATAAATCTTATCGATTGAACAGATTTTTTTAAAACTTACAATCACCTTTTATATACATATATTTACTCTCGAGTGGAGATAAATCCATCTCGTAGTGTAGTGGTTGACGCGTTTGTCTAACATGTTTGAGGTTCTAGATTCGATTCCTGGCGGAGTGGACGTAAAACATTTGATTTCAAAGGTGGTTCTACACTGCAATGTTTCAATAGTTCCTCAAGCGTAAAACTGATTACCTTACATGCTTTGCAACAAAAATGATCAACCAATAATGTTTTGAGTTTGTCCAAATTTTTTGTAGACAAGAACTGGATTCAACTCCCTAGGGCGCTGATAATATTAACATATTACAACAGAGATGGAGAACATTTCATAGAAGGAAATAGTAAAATACTGGTTTAGGCATCTAAAGGGCTTTTTTTTTATTTTATTTTTTATATGGGAGTTGCTTTATTATTTACCTTGCTTATAATATACAAGGTTTATATTTCAAAAAGTGGATTTTTCTGCTATTAAATATCTTAAAATTTATCTAAACTATTGGGATCAGGAGGGATTTATTAATGTGGGCTAATCGGGAACTTCTCAGCATTTGCTCACGTGGAGAGGAAACCACTTAAAACTCTTCAGGAGAAGCCGGCCTGTTGGCAGAAGTCAACAGGCCTTCCGTTCCACTAGAGGAGTGTTCGGCATTTTGTTCCCTACTTTGGTTTATTTTACCAATTTCCTGCGCTATATTTATCATGTATGATACTACCTCTCGTGTGAGTTCTTTATTACCTATCACCGATGGGATGTCGCATAGATCTTCACCCAGGCCTCTGCATCGCGCCTCCAGCTGTTGTCTTTGAAAGCTGAAAAAGGGGCAATGCATCAACAGGTGAGGGACATCTTGAGGAGTTTCATCGTCGCATGGGCAGCTGTCGATCTCTGAGAGCTTGAAGGTTGAAGCTACAGGGCTTATGACCTGTCATAGATATTCAAAAATAGGCAGGATGGTGAATGTTGTAAGTTTGTGTAGTGGCCACCTTAACCAGCCAACGACAGATCATTAGCTCTGTAGATTCCTAGACTTTCATATTTCCTTCTCTAAAATGTTCTCCATTGTTGTAATATGTTAATATTAACAGCTCCCTAGAGGGTTGAATCCAGTTCCTATCTACAAATATTTGCACAAACTCAAAACATTGTTGATAAATCCACCTGGTCCTCACGAAGTATAATATATATATATATATATATATATATTTATATATATTTAGACGTTGCCAGTATGTGGGTGAAATAATTCAATCAGATGAATCTTACCCACATCAATAAAGGTTTTAGCTCTTTAACTTCACAAACATCAACAGATGGAAGATGGAAGAGTTGAAAGAATATAGATTTTTAAAAATAGACAGAATGGTGAATGTTCTACAGTTTGTAAAGTGGCCACCTAAACCAGCCTATAACAAGTCATAAGCCCTGTTGATGCCTAGACTTCCATATTCCCTTCTTTTAAATGTTTTCCATCTCTGTAATATTTTAATAAAAATTATCAAGATACGCTGCAATTGACATATCAATTCGGTTCCCTTTGCACCACTGGGTGCGGAGGAGGGTATGGTGGTGACGCATTTATTATGTATTTGAATAATGGTGGGTATACTGCCTTAAGAAATTTTGTTACTAAACATAGACAGTAACACCACAAGAATATTGCATAAAATAGTACAATCAATTTGTGCTCAAAAGTTGTGGGGTATTTTTGATTTTATGTCTTTTGGGGTGGGTGCTGAATCCAAATCTGAAGTTTGCTAATAGAATTTCGTGACGCAGCATTGAAAAAAATTAAAAACACGTTTTTTTATTCGTTTTTTGTTAATAACTCGGAAACTATTAACTTTTCGTAAATAAATTATTCAATTCAAAATGAAAGTACATAAAATTTCCTAAAAGCAATTTTGTGGGTTTTCTTCTCTAACTTGGCGCATGTCGGCTGTCTCCGCGGTCACTTTTCCGCGTCCCACGGGTAAGGTAAGCTGGCGGTAGGTGGCAGCATTCCGGGGTATGGCCAGTCAACTACGTCACCGTGTACTTGCGTTCTAAGTCTCCAATGTGTACCAAGAAATTGAGCACTTTACGCGACTTGAACCCGCAACGTCAGAACAGCACGTTGACAGCAGAGATATTACGCAAAGGGGAGACAAAACACACGCACGTAAGTTGCTGAATTGGTTTCACGAGCATCCTCCTTTCCCGGAGACCACCGACCTTATTACTTAAAACTTTCACAGATGAGAGAAGCAACTGCCACTTGTCCAAGGAAATGGGCATGAAAGGTATAAAGCGCATTGTTAGTGGTGATTTTTTGGGCAGTCAGTAATATTGACTTGTATGATTAGATCCCTAATAGTATTTTGTTTTTTTCTAAAGTTTGTGTTTAACCTTTACAAGGACACAAAAAGTAGAAAAACAAACACAGTTTTGTCTCTATTTCTTTATCGTTTTTGTAATAATAACCATAAATTTTGGGGGATATATCAGAAGCTCAAAAAAATAAGCCAAGTTTGTTTGGTGCTAACAATATATCTCTCAGCGTAGTATACTCGGTCTTAGAATAAACTATTTACAATACAGTTATTATATTTATGCGCTAGATAGATAAACATTATAACCAGAACAACAATAACTCGTGCTGTTTTTATTTAAATGCCGCTAACCTTATAAAGAAGAAATAAACGAGCAATATAAAGATATAAAGAATAGTGTGGAGGAAGAAGAGATATGACAAATGATTTACGCACACAATCATGTCATGTTATTTCTTGCTTTATAAAGATTAAATTGTGAGTCTTCACCTCATGTATCTTTTTTTTAATATCGAAGAAAATGTATTTGACAAGCGACATACACATCTGTGATGGATAATTTTTTTGTAATAAGATTAATAACTTAATCGTCTCGAAGACGTAAAGTTTTATAGTTTTAAATAGTTTTTTTATAGTTTTAAATAGTTTTATGTTCTTTTTGTTCAGTTTCTTGCATTTATGATTCTTCTCTTTTGGGATATAACTGTTTTCTTTATTTCTTCAATTTTTTATTTATTTATAGGAAACATATTCGAAAACCATATTTGCCACAACAAATCGGTTTCTTAGAACAGGCATTTGCCCATATAGGAACCGATTACAACATTAGGCGTATTAATATTTCTGGCTTGCCGACCCTTCATATACTGAGCCTACTCCTAGTACAAGCAAAATTTGCAAGAGTGTTTTTTGTGCCATTTTTGTAACATTGTATGTATAAACTAATGAATGAATGAATGAATAAAAATGTACTTGTTGTAATTGGCTTAGGCCGTATGTATATAATAAATAAATAAATACAATACCACGTATTCTGCAAGACTAACAGCATTGCACAAAAAACGTCTATCTACATTAAAGCCACGTCCTGCAGTACATTCATGCCATGGAGACATGAAGACCATCCAAACGTAGCCTAAAAAAGACCAGAGGGCGTGGTAACAGAACAAGTCAGCCCAACCAAGTCAACCCTGTGTAATAATAGTTTCATTTATTTTTATTGTGTTATAGGTGTAAATTTATTCCCTTTTTATTATTTGCTATCCAAATAATTTAGTGAACAACCCTTGCAAGCAAGGAAAAATAAAGTTTTTAACTCAATAATAAAAAATACAAGTCAACCCAATCGTGCAGCGATTCAGTTTCAACATTTTAACTCCTCGTCGCCGTATCACTTGTGCGACAAAATTCAATTAATTTTTTATTCGCCTCGTGTTTTCAGTTAATCTCCTACTGTAGTAGGAGCTCCAACCATCAACCGGGAAAATCCTACAAAGCTTTTGTAGCAAAGTGGGTAGTTTTAAGTCACCTTTTACTCAACTTTTCTTTTATTATTATTGTTTGGAACTTTATGTTTCTGTCGCGCTTATTACAAATATCTCACCAGGAATCGAATATTAATTTCCACACAAAGGCATGTAATACGTATACATGTACTATATATTGAGTTGTGTAGGTTCAATTTCATCCTGGTTAATAATGTTTATGATTGGAAAGTATTTTTTAGGGTTTGTAGAGTAGTTTGCCCCCTTTTTGGAAAGCGTTAAGGGTGAATCGTTCCCCATTGTGTCATTATAATTGGACGTGAATCGATTTTAACTAGGTGTACCAATTCAAAATGGGTCATCGAACTCGTACTTGATATTTAAGTAAATTAATATATAACAAAGAAAGTAAACAATAAAAGTTATAAATAAAACTAATTCAAAAGGCAGATAGATTATGCAGTTAGAGTATTATTGATTGTTTAATTTAATAATTACTTCAAAATATTTTTTACAAAATCAATACACTTGTAAGAAGAAAATACTAAAAACTACAGAAGTGTCTTAATAATAGTGGTTTTAAATACTTTAAGGCAACATGTTGTTATCATTTTTAAATCTGTAGATAGTTTTATGAAGTTAACTATGCCGGCATTAACGCCCTTAGGTCGTTTGTCAACAAGGAAAAAACTTCAATTTGTAGTTGGTGTAACCGCGTATTTTTGATAAATTTTACTTTGAATAATTTGATATAGCGTGATTTGATAACTATATCGGGCTTAATAATATTACCCATTACTTCTACCCATTCTAGATTAAACTGATGTTGCCATGACTGATTTAAGCTGTGAGCAACTCGGTAAACTTGAATGACTTCAGAATATATGCATAAGGTACATTTTTAGGTCTTAGGAAATATGACCACATTTCTTATTATCGTAGGCAACTGAAATGGCTCAAAATTAGACAGCGGAGAGACTATCACTCCCTCTTCATAGTCTTAACGCTCCTATATATCTGCGTGAAAAATTTCAACGCTTATCAGTTCTTGGTTTACCTCTTCGTTCTAATTCTCACGGCACTCTCTTAATACCCATCCACAATTCCTCTTTCTCCTCTAATTCATATAGTGTTCATGCGGTTCGACTGTGGAATCATCTTCCATCCACCATCAAAGATGTTACTACATTATCTCTGTTTAAACCACGTCTGAAGAAACATCTCCTTTCTTCTCCTTAATCACTCCTCCTTTCCTCTTTCATATTTCCTCTTTCCTCTTTTTTTCCTTTTTCCCATTGAGTAATAGTTTTGATTTAAAGTAATTTATAAACAAATATAATTTATAACATCATCGGGTTGTGGTCCCGTGGCTAGTGTCTCGGACTTACGGACCAAAGGTCTGTGGTTCGAATCCCACTCTACCCCAACTTGATTCCATTTTCTAATAGTGAGTTCTTTACAACTCGTTGAAAATGGCCCTCAAAATTAAATATTTGGGTAAATCATAAGAACGCAAATATTTTATTAAAAAAAAAAAAAACGTTTATTTCTATGTTCATATATCTTAAGCGTTTTAATCTTTATTTTCTATTGAATATGTTATGTTACTTGAATTATAAAAATTAAACTATAATTTTATTGGTTGGTTGGAAGAAATTGCCATTTGGCAATAAGCCCGCCAATGTACAAATAACACTTTGTAGAAAAAGTCAAATAAATAAAAATATTAAATTTGTTTTGAAATTCGCTTCAGTTACAAAATATAAATGGATGTATTTACATTATTGACGCTTTTACATGTAAAAATTAATCCTTTAGAGTGTGTATAAATCCCAGTCGGTATTTGTAAATAATAACTGTATTTCTCTGTTATACGCTTGCACATGAACATAAAGTGGGCTTAACGTATACCGATGGAAGTGCATAACGCATTTACCCACAACAGTGTTTATATTTGTCCACGGATTAAAACCTCCGATTTGCATACTATCATTTTATTTCGGCTGTTCAACAAATCTGTGCGGAGCTCTCGAATATTTCTCATGGCATAATTTCATTCTGGAATCGTAAAACTGTACAAATTGCCTTCCGTTTATGACTCGTCACGTTTCCACTCCGTAGACCTCTGTGAGTTTGAATCAAAATAAGTCAAATCAGCATTCATTTAAACCGTATACAAATACGCTTTGCAAAAACACATCGGTTGGAATCATTTGTAAATACCGTATTTTGAGTTAAAGGAATGAAATATTCACTGGGACTTCATTTCGTATTCCCTCATTTTTGTACCATTTCAAAGGGGTAAAGAAAAACGTTGTATAAAGCCATTTACGACATCAAAACGTGGGTAAAAATATTTTATTATGTTTAAGGGCGTATTATTTTTTAGCGCGGACTTCAAACGGAAAACAAATTAATTAACTTTCGGACGCGTATTTATTCAACTCTTCGTCCGAAAGATTTTTTTTCTCAAATCAACATGAATAAAGATAATAGTCTGTTAAAATACATGCAAAAAACGGCAATCATGCTTCTACGCTACCCTCTAAGGCGTATCTATATAATATACCGCCGTGAATATCGCTTTCAAAGTTTTAATTAGGTACCAGGTTATATGAAACGTAAAGGTAATCCGGTCTGCAAGGGATGAGATGGTGCAAACTACACCCCTGGGGGGGTAATCTAAAAATTATTGTGACCCCACCGCCAGGGGTGTTCTTATCCCGTGCTTTATTACGCAGGTAAAATTTGTATTCAATACACAGTATTCTTTTCCTAAAATTATTAACTAGATGAATCCGTTCTCAGAGCGCACGTGCTTTCATAAAAATGATCTTAGTTGGGAAACAAAAATACTAAAATGCAATATTATTTTTATATTAAGTTGCTATCAAATTTCATTACATAAAAAAATTAAATTCCTCGTTTTAAATTTTCACTCACACGTCTTTATTAAAATAATATATTGATGTTTTTTACACAATCTGCCTCGGATACTGGTTACATTTATTCTGCACAAAACGTTAAAAAAATTCTAGTTCATAAACGGCCGAAAATAAAATTAATTTAGCAACCGACTTTATGTGGTATCAGTAATTGAAATCGTTAATTCATTAGATTAATAACATATAAAAAAAAGAGATAAACAACATTTTAAAGAATAAGTCTATGCATCTACAGGGCTTATGACCTGTCACTGACTGGTTTAAGTGGCCACTTTACACACTGTGTAAAATTTACCATTCTGCCCATATTTTAACATCTATATTCCTTCATTTATTTCATCTGTTGATGTTTGTGAAGTTAAAGAGCTGAAACTTTTATTTATGTAGGTGAGATTCATATGATTGAATTATTATTATCATCTTTAATAAGAACAAACTGTTCACATTTATTTTTATTTAAGAAGGTAAACATAAACAGAAAAATATATTTTTTGAAAACAATGAAACCCACTAAACCGCAAAACCGGCTTGTCAGCGGGTTTCTTATTTTTCCTTTACAAAGAAAAACGTAAAAGATATTATATACATTTAAAAAATCGTATAAACATTATTAAAAACTAAAAGCATACGTATTTTTTACAAAGAATCTATGAACAAAAAATTAAATAAATGATTGTTAACATAAAATAATAATCAAAATAAAGCCTTGCTACATATAAGCCATTTAACTATTTTTTTCTTAAAAGTTTCGTCAACATTTTATTTAAATACTTGGTCATACTTGTGCAAGCCTTGTATTATGTGTATGTATATACCTTTTCTGGTAGTTACTATCAAATCGATATCTAGTAACAAATTTGAGTCATAGAATAGCATTAGGGACAGGCACTCTTGCTTTTTAAAAAGTTCGGGCACCTCTTCCTTGGCTGATCTGTTAATTAATTTAACAGCCGAGTTTTGTAAAGATTTAATTTTTTTAATGTTGGTTTTACAAGAAAGGCCCCATCTGGTTATAACATACCTAGTAGTTGATTCCGCTAATGATTGATAAATAAGTCTTAAAGTTTTTATTGGTACAAAATATTTTATTCTAAACATACTGCCTATAGCTGTCCTTAATATTTTGAATAATTTGGTAAGATGTTTATCCCATTTAAAAAAATATCAATCGTAAGCAGTAAGTTAAGGCTAGCGGCCAGGGCAGGCAGAAAATCTTCCCGGCGTACCTTTTGACTACAGCCCTGATCCTTTACTATTTTGTTTTACTTTCGGCGCTGATTTTTATTTTTTGAAAGAAACGCACACAGCTTATGATAACACTTAATTTTCAACTGCGTTACAATTTGATTCTACAATGTATCATTAATCACACATCCTAAAAGTTGCCAGGGTCCCTAATGTCCCTTAAAATGTTGCCAACGTTTTATCACTTACGGCTTAAGTTATGGAGTTATGTGCCGAAGCATATTGCGCCAAACTGTCTGGAATCCCATAAAAGTCACAATGCACGTACATAGCTCGCTATGATATTTTTAACTCCATTATTTTCGTTTACTGTGCACACTTTATTATTTATCTATATGGACAATATATCTCAACTGAGGCGAAGAAATTCCGAACTAAAGAGAAAAACTAAATCAATTAAGTTTTCGTAAGGTTTTATTTGATGGGCGAAAGAGTAGCTTTTTTTCAGGGAAATATTGAAACTAAGCGTTAATATTCCATAATATGATATTTTATTGAATGATTTTATATATTATATCCAAATAACGTTTTTGAGATATCTTTACATGAGAGAGTGCGGGTATTTTTTTAAATTTATATTTTTATTATTATTATTAAAAAAACATAAACATATAACATACAACAATTACATATTATACTCCCAGGAGTTATAAGAAACTCATTTGGGACCGTACATAAGAAAAAATATTTTTTTGACAATAAATAATATCATCGTCATCAAATCGGGTTGTGGTCCTGTGGCTAGTCTCTCGGACTCACGGACCAAAGGTCCGTGATTCGAATCCCACTCTACCCCAACTCGATTCCATTTTCTAATAGTGAGTTATTTACAACTCGTTGAAAATGGCCCTCAAAATTTAATATTTGGGTAAATCATAAGAACGCAAATATTTGTTTAAATATATGTATATATATATATATATATATATATCATACAAAGTAATACATCTGACACAAAAAGAAAACATTATGGTATAAAAAACATAAAACACCATCTTAAATAAACTACATTAATAATTATTGATACGAGTATCAAAAAGATTTAAGAAATATTTTTTAATTGCGACACTTTTGGATTTTTTATTCAGTTTTTCGTGTCTTAGCTCATCAGGCAGTTTATGATATTCGGAATGGCCAATATTTTTCAAGGACCTACTGCTAAACTTTGTTGAGCGAAACTTAGACACATGAAGATTCCTTGGATAACGCGTATTGTAATTATGAATATTATTATCTTTGGCTCTACCCGACCGAGTTTCTCCAGGGTATGCTTGGCTACAACAGTTTAGAGACTAGAAGGAATGTGTATTTGACTACACATTTTTATCGGTTGTTGCGCGGTGTGATCGATACTTTTGAGATTATGAAGAGCATTGGTTTGTATGTTCCTGATAATTACCTAAGACAGCGTCAGCATAGATTGTTTCATATTCTGATATACAGGACCAACCTCCGATGGTTATGCCTGTTGGAAAGGCTATCGCTATGCTGAACAACATCGCTCTGTACGTTGATCTGTTCCGTGTATCCGAAGGGGTTTTCCGGAGCAGGATTCTTCTACTATTTTGACAAGAGTCTCAATATATTTTTTGTCTTATGTCTATAATATGTACGCGTTAAATTTTAGTTTGTAATGTATGTTTTATTTCAAATGAATGAATTGAATTGATTTGAATTAAAATTAATTTAATTTACTCACAGAAGCTGAGTCTCATCGTTGTCAATAATAACACCGGGCAAAACTAATTATTTCAGAAAAAAAAACATATGAATACAATAGTATTTTTTCTCCTGAATTTAAATACGATATCGGGTTTTCCCCATCACATAAGGTTTTTAAGATAAAGGCATTTATAATTTCAAACATTTGAACACTTTTTCCATTCTTAACTGCCCGATATTCAAACATTTTAACTTACCTAAAAGCTGTGCATAACATTTCTGAATGCTTGCTAAGCTGCATTCTCCAGTGGATTCAACAATTCTTAAAACTGTTCATTTTGCAATAGTGATCGTATTTGTGGACTCACAAATATTTCTTCTTTAATTTTTGCAACAATAATTTATTAAAATTCGGTTCGAGGTACACGAAACCAAGAGTATTGTCCTTGGTTTTTGATACACCATTGTCTAATTGAAGTGATCACACACATTCTACATATCTTTGTGCATCTCACATTATTACATATTTTTTTTAACTTTTAAAAACAATTTTCTGTATAGTAATTGTAAGTACCCAGACTTCCATTTTCTCTTTTTTAAGCAACTTTTTATCATTGTTCAAATATAAAAAGCTATACCAAATAATCACACTGTTTCTCCGTAAGGATATGCAGAGAGCATAGAACGCTATATCACTCTGTCTGCTTATAGACCTCACATCCTTTACATACACATGGACGCACGCCAATTATTCGGACTTTTGACATGTTCACCTTTAAGTATTTCTTTGATTTGGTCATGCCATGTTTTTCACAGTTTTCCTCATTTTTTGCATCCATTCGCATCAACATTCGCATCATAAATCTTTCTTTCTGCGTTACCAACTCAGAACTCTTTTCTTAATTCTGTCATTATTGGTTATCTCAGCCTTACATAATGCACCAGTCATGTATGTATCTTTATTTATATGTTTTAACAACAAATTATGATTTTTAACGAAATAAACAAATTTGGGGTTTTTAAAATATTTATAATTATCTTACATTTGTGTTATGAATATATTTTTCGCGATCTGGCAACATTACGCGGTGACTTCACGCATGCGCGCGGTGAAAATGTAACAAAGTGGGGGGGGTTTCTTGGACTCAGTCCGATCTATTCAAATAAAGTACTACGCTCCTTCTGGACTATTCTTAATTCTATGCTTGAAACATTAAAATTCAAACTAAAAACTAAAAGAATTTTGTACTCTCATAATCGTTTGGCAAAATAAACACGAAAAAAATGTAAATAGCATAAAAAAATGTTCACAAATTAAACCTTTTATAATCATTTCGCAACCGCTGAATGCTTGTTTATTAAAAATATCACAAGCCCCAATCAAAATAAAATTTATCCTTAAAAACATTTCGTTGGCAAACAGTATTCGCGTATAATATTCTCCTGCCGCTCTGGGCTCTACAAAAAACATCACAATTTTAGAAAACGAATTTTAATTACTTTCTGGCCGAAGGCTATGAAAAATTTGTCCGTAGCCCATCTCATTTTTTACAGGCGACGGGCTTACATATTTTTTATGCATATTTTACTGAAGATACCCGCTTTGATGTGTACATGAGTCTAATCGACGGTAATTAAAAGTTTTTCATTTAATTAAAATTATGAATAATGAACTTATTAGTTTTTGAGACCCTTGCTTATTTGTTTGGCCACGTTTATGACTGCAAAATTAAATCAAATTATGAATTATTGTTAATTTAAGGTCGTAAACATCTTGCATATTTTTTTTACTTATTACTTACTACCTACGATTTTACGACGTTCGTCAATTTATCTTACAAAATTTGTACATTTCATTTATTTCTCTTTGTTTTTTTCACCAAAAATACACCATTTTATGAACATATTTTTTCAATAGTTTATACGGTAAACTATTAAAAATTGTAATAACACGGTAGTGGGAAATATATTTTACGGCTTTCAAAATGGAATAAGAATCATCTAAAATGTATTTTATGATTAAAATAATCGTGCAATTAGTATTTAAAAACACTATTTAGCATTTTTATATCGTACAAAACAATTGATTTAAAATACTGCCAGCTTCATATGAATCCAGCTTTTCATAATATTTTATATGAATTAAAACGTATTGTATATTTTCAATATTTAAATCAGACACTGATTTCAGTCTACTTGAAATCGCAAAAACAAAAAAATAATAACGTCCGTTTTACCTTGTTATGGAATTTTTCAACGAATGTAAAGATTGAATGGCCTGAAGGTCCTTAAATAAGTTTTTAATTCTGGGTACTGAAATAATAATAAACTGAACGTATCAACGGCAAATAAATTATTATAATTATGGGAAAAACCAGTTGTTAAAAGTAAGACCAGGTTTTTATTTCGTAATAAAATGAAATAAACGGTTTTATGTAGACTCAAATCAGTGTTTGATTTTAATATTAAAATTATAACGTGAAATTCTTCAAAATAAACACCACGTCAATGAATTCGTATTGCATATTTTTTTATTACAAAAAACATTTCAAACCATGTTTTTACACTCTTTTGTAAAATTATATAATATATTGAAAAACCGCAAAGCATCGCATAGTTCACGCTTATATTTTGTTTGATTTAACAATAAGTAATCGTTATTTAAAAATGGTATTTTTACTATTTTTCCTTTTGTTTAAATAAAATTATCTTAATTAATCATGGACATGTGTGTTTGAATATAAATTGAAAATGTGATTCTCGCAAACACTTGAAAAAATATAGATTATTGTTTTTATCTGTTTACTTCGATATAACAAACTGTCTCTGTTCTCTAAAATTCGAATTAAACGCTACACAAAGCCAAAAAAGACCTTTCAGCCCGAAACTTTAATCACGAGTATTGTTTAATTAGAGTCTCTTGTAAATAACAAACTGACTAAGGTTTTGTTCGAGAAAGTATTAACCGTGATTCGTTTTCTTTGTTAACAACAGAACTTAAGGTGTTGCAAAAAAAGCTTAAGATCTTAACAAACTCTTTTGACAAAGCCTTTCTCACGTGAGGTAACAATAGGCACGTTGAGAATTCAATCAAAGTTAATGTAATAAGTTATTTAATTGGCGTAGAAACCTTATTAAGAAATAAACAATGGTAAAGCGGAATACGCTTTTAATTGAAAGAAATTTGTAAGCGTAAAAAAAACGTGTTTCACATCTTTTGAAAATTCAAAAATTTTTATGTTTTCTGTTTGTTTCGAATATTTGTTTGTTTCTTTGAACACGGAAGTTGAGTAAACAATAGTTTATTTAACAGGAAAAACAAACCACCTCTTTGTAAATGAAAGGAATAAATTCCATCATATGAGTTATAATTTAACATTAAGTTAATTTACGTTAATATTAAGTTCTTTAAAACAAAAGCCATCTTCGGGCGGAATATTCACAACATGATTTTTTCTAGGAATAGAGACGAAAAAAAATTGCAGGAGACTGTTGCGAAACATTGGATAAATTTAACTGAGTTGTTTGGGGGGTTATATGATAGTGTTTTAATAATAATTTTGTATATTTAAATATATATGCTTTCCAATATTTGGTTTTCCAACTCAACACGGGGTTTTTGGTTTCACTGATTTTGGGATGCCTTACTATTTTATGTATCGTACTACCGCTGTAATGATTGAATAAATGAAATGCTACTTCATTTTTCGCATGTGCAAATTTGCAAATTGCAAATTGCAGCGTATCGTATTTTTGGTACAAGAATGCACCATTATCAATCTTACGCTTCAGGTGTCAGTCGAAAACCGTTTTAAAGAGATAAAAAAAATTATAGGCATTAACTGCGTTTATGACTTATCATTGGTAGCTGAAGGTATCACATAACGTGTAATGCTTCTATGCGGCATTTCTCTTTCTTCAAATCTCCTAGTTTTTGTTTTTATTTTTATGTAAGTATTAAAAATATTTTTGATAAAAATTCTTCGCAACATAAGCTTTCTATATTCCTGGTTGAAATGTTAGCAAATATGATTTTCTGTCGGCTGCCAGCTTGTATTCATATTAGCCTATTTTTAATGCAAATGGGTGACTTTCGGTGATCATCTTTTAAATATTATCAGTGCTTTGAGGTGAAAGGGGGAACCTATCACTTTAGCAAGGGCAAAAGGGGGGTGTGATTTGATGGAAAGGGGGTTGCAAATTTTCGATAGCTCGTGGATTCCCTACCAACCCTATGTAGCTACTGAGATGAGCACATTTATGTCAAACAAACGCGAAGATAGAAGGGGCTTAAAAAAAGTTTTGATGTAAAAAGTTTTGTTTTTTATAACTCTGAACTCAATAAAATTGACACGAGTAAAAACAGTGCGAAGCAAAATCGTGTTCCCGGAGAGTTTTTTTTTCTTTTAAAAATAATATTTTTTAAAACAAATCTTTATTTGAAACTAATATTTAACATTTATGTTTTAATATTTAATATTTTAATACTGCAACGTTTTCAGATAAAAACATTTTAACATCAACACCATCAAAATTATGATAAATTGTTACGTAAAGATGAAATCGCTATTGGTTTCAGTCTAGGAATATAAAAAAAAATTGTATTGCGCGTTTCGAAAAATATCGCGTAATCATCAGGCATGAACATTTTATGTCTTAAGGTTCAGACATGGAATATCGAACTCAAAACCTACAGGATATAAGCAAACACACTGACCAAACAGACTACATAGCAAACTCATAAATATAGCTAGTAAAACTAGTAAATAATGTTGAACTGACACCACCACCGCCACCGTGGCGCAATTGGTTAGACCGCTTTGAAATTTGTGTCGTCGACACCGGTTCGACTCCCGCTTGTTTCAGTTGTATGACAAATATCCTAGTAATGTTTTATCTTGGGTCTGGGTATTGTGGTATATTTTTCGTATTTTACTTTCCTACCTGCTGATATTTATTTATTTATTTTATTTGGGAAATCAACAGATCTACATACATATTTAAAGTAAGCAAACAGATATAGTGTATAAGCTCAGAACTAATAACAGATTTCCACAAAGTATACAAAGTTAGTAAAAAAAAATATTTTTAACATATCAAATAAAAAAATATAAGTTTATACATTTATTTTTTTATTTATTAATAAAACATATAAGACATGAATATCATGATATTATATTCCCAGGAGTTGTACGAGAAAACTCATTTGGGACGGTACATAAAAAAAATAGTACATTTCTTGTAACAATACATAGTATACATTTAAACAATAAAAATTTTAACAAATTTTAACAATCTATGAACTTAATATTAAAAAGGGAAAGAAAACATTTAAGTATGTTATGATCACTTAGTGGGTTGTCAATATTTGAAATAGATATAGATATGTTTTTCCTATTTGTAATTATGTGGTCTATTAAGGAACTACTTTCTTTTGTTACTCTGGTAGAAAATGCTGTGTTACAAATGTGAAAGTTGTAGGAGTTGAGGATGTTAATATATTTTAGTGCAATATCGCTACTCTTAGAGACATCTATGTTAAAATCTCCAAAGATAAGGGTGTCTAGTTTATTTTTGTCGAGTATTACTTCAAAAGTATCAAAAAAAAATTGCATGTTAGAGTTAGGTTTTCGATAGAAGGCATAGAGATTAAAGGATTTAGTGTTTTCTGCTAAGATTGATACACCTAATATAGCAGTTTCACTGCATTGCACTTCAATAATTTTATGATTTATAGAATTGTGGACGTATATAGCAAGTCCTCCGCCTCTTTCTCCTACACGTGAAGCAAAATTTCCACAATAATTAGTTAAGTTGAAAAACTGTTCTTCACCGTTTTGCAGCCATGTTTCAGTTATTATAAGAATATGCACAGTTTCATTCAGATTTTTCACTGTTTCTTCGATTTCGTCCATCTTGTTTCGCACACTTCTTGCATTTATGTACATCATTCGCATACATGTACCTATGGTGGTATAATCCTCTATTTTTAGGCATTTTAGTTCTTGAATCGCGCCTTTAGCTACTTGTTAGAATCCTCCGTAGTCCACTCTTTCTCTTGAACGTTTGTCCATTAACTTCCAGAGAGGGCAATCATAACTGGTTGCTCTATGGTTGATTGGACCCGAAGTACAATTAATGCATTTGGAATCTTCATTTTTGTTAGGGCATATGGCGTATTTGTGATCTTCCCCACAGTGAAAGCACGCTTCTTTTTCAGTGCATATTTAAAAATGTTATTTTCATCTACTCGTAAATATTTTTCAAAAATCAATGAATCTTTTAATATTTAATTTAAAAACATCAAGTTACGGCAAATTGGGCGGGATTAGGACAAGAATGCTTGAAGAGAGGATAAAGAGGGGAAGGTAGATGTACACATTTATTATTATAATGTCTACTAAGTTACATAATGCATTTTAGTATGAATTTTAAATCTGACAGAGTGATGTTTGTGTAATCTATATTTTTAACTTTTGTATTGTACACTGAAAAAGTCCTACGAAAAAAAGCATTTTTAACATACAAGAAGCCTCTAAAATATAAACCATAAAAAATACAATAAATATCAATCATAACCGCACAATATATCTCATTTGAATGTTTAATTTGAATCGATGAATCATAGTAATATTGTGAGAAAAGGGATATGTAATAGTTTATACAATATTTACCTTCATGTGTTTTTAACATAATAAAAATCTGAAAACTTAAAAGTTTTATAAAAAACAATTGTATTTTAATAATGACTTACTTGAACTAATAATATGCGCAAATCTCATTTTTGTTTTATTTTCAATTTTTAGATGAGTTTTAATTAAATTTTTATTCCTTTACTCGTATGCGTATTTTTGATACGTCATATTTTTTATAAAATGCATAAATTACATTGTATAAATAATTGCGTCAAAACTGTAGTTCTTTTAGTGTAATAAATATAATAATCAATTTATTATATCGGAGTTAATGAATACTTATGATTGTTTAAAACCAGTTGAGAAATTAAACGTGAATCCTCACAAGGGCAGTGTTTTTTTTTCTGGAAAAAATAAAAAATTAATATTCACAAAAAATTATCGGAAAAGTTCTACTACCCTTCTATATGAACCGTTTGTATACGAGCTGAGCACACACGAGGATTATTAAGTATGAACCAAAAAGTTTCCCCGGTAAGAATCCCCCATATAACCACCCCATTTGTTCCCCTACTCGTATAAAACAGATAATTCCCTTCATATCACGGTTGCTTCATCTACTTTCCGCTCACACAGCCAATATCTCAGTCTTATTTTGTATTAAGACCTTTCCTTGTTATTTTTTATTAATGTATTTACTACCGCTAAAACTTTCAATTACTCAAAAAAAAATTACGTTTTAATAATAATAAAAAGTGGACACATTTTTCTTTGTATGATACATGCAACTCAAAAAAGTATTTCGAAGTTCCTTTATATAGGTTTAATATGAACAGCTTATTAAACAGATTTCACTGAATCTAAGAAATTATTGATTGTCTAAAAATATGGAATTTAAAACTAACGCCTGATGTTTTTTTTGTTTTTTGGAAAAATAAAACTTATATTGTAAGATTAAGCAACAACTAAGTTTCACTTGACAATTATCATTATTTTGCTAATGAGCTATTTTACCGTTTACTTAATGTATTTAAATAACATTACTTATTCATAATTTTACCTACCTTTTATTTTATGACAATCGATTTACTTCTTTGTTATTTTGCCTTTCAAAACATATAAATTATTTTACTTTTAACCCAACAGTGTATTATGACTAGTATGGTTTTTATTTTTGACAAGTTAGAACATTTATATAGTAGAAGTAAAGAAGTATATTTGTGGTTAGTAAAAAAAAAGTGTTTCTAACTACATACTTACTTAAGTACTAATGGTAACCAAAGTTTTATTTTGTACAATACCACGTATATTAAATGTTTTCTTTTTATTGCATCTAACTGGGTAAGTAATGACATAGTATTGTGTATTTATACTGTATTAAAATAACACATAGACTTATTTTAAAAACTTCATCCGGGTAGTTCAAACTTCTTTTAATTCTTATTAAGATGGACTAGGCTTAATAATATTTCAATCAAATACAAACTACCATTTAACAAAGGCTCGCTTATGAGCACAGTTTTAAAAATTATGATTAATTTGTTTTTTTTTATCAAAAAAGCTTGCAATTTTTTTACATTTTTATTTACAAATACATGTTTAAATTTGGATATAACTTTTTCACTTTTTTAATGGATCATGAGACTTGTGTATAAAGAGGGAAAAAATAATAAATAACTAAAATTAAATTTTAAAAATTTAATTAATATTTTGTGTTTATACATTTTTTGAAGTTATACATAAAACCGACAAAATAGTCATTTTTCACATTACTGTAAAACAATAAAAGTATTTTGGTAACTTATATTTATTTTAATTCCGAGTAAAAAATTTAAGCATTCAAAGTTTTTAAGAAAAATAGTGTCCCTAAAGTTTTTAAACGAATTGGATTATGCAGAGAAAAGTTTTAAATAGGATGTTAATATTTCAGAGCTTTTTCATCCGGTTGCGGACTAGGGTCCTAGTGAAAGAATTCGAGAGATTTATCAGACGATGTAGCACCGAAAGCAAAAAACATACGAAATGAGGCCGATCTGATATATTCTAACATTTTGTTCCGACCCTCTCGGTGATCCGGAAGTTGGAAACTTTCTGAATGGACGAAATTAGGTGGCGGGATGTTGGAATGTTGTAAACTGAAGAAAACCTTTTGGAATCGGGAGTAGGGTATCAAGAGGGTTGAGGATGTACGAAAATGGATGAGAAACTCTCTGGAAAAACTATGATTGGAAGAATTTTTGTATCGATTTCAGAGACTGAAAAGAATGTTTTTAAGCATCGAGTTCTTATTTGTTCAAACTTCAGACACTTGAGCAGTTACGCCGTAACGTTGGACAACATTAAAAAAATGATTGCTTTATTTTTTTCAAATTGAACGTAAAATTGATCATCATCATCATCATTCCCTTTCCGCACCTAATGGCGCATAGGGTTCTGAAAAGGTACACCAATCACAGCACATCTTGATCATTTTTGTTACACGAAGGAAAGATGATCAGTCTTAAGCTTCAGGTACCAGTTCAGGGACTGTGAAATATTTTAGTGTAAAAACTCCCTTATATATAAATTTATATTAACGCGCTGACCATTACACCATGAGGCTGACAATGAATCATTTGACTTAAAAAAAAATTTAGCCTTTTTACAATTTGTACGGATTTTAAATTTTTGCCGCTATTATATTTTAATATAAAATTAACTTTTTCGGAAATAGGAAATGATCCACGAACTTCCTCACCCGGAGTTCGTGATAGTTCAATGGGACCAAAGCTCGTGTTTTATATATTTTTTTGTTGTACGACTAATCGTTTTTTTATGAAAAGAAATAAAAAGTAAGTTGGTTTTCAGTATTTTTTATAAATACAATTAAAACACAAAAACGTATGTTTGATATGTTTTTTAAAATCTATAATTCATTGAATTACACTTTTTATTTGATTATATTGTAAAGTAGTGCGTTTGCCAATAACAATGCCTCTGATTTGATTCCTGGTAAGGTTACCATGTTTTAAACGTGATTAAGCACAGAAATGCACCTGGAAAATTGAACTTAGGATCTTAAGCAAGATGATTGAAAGCACTCACTATCCACTATACTTAAAGGTAGATATATATATTTATATATATATATATATAAATATATATATATATTCTAATCGTTTTTCCTAGATTTTTACCTGAGACAAACCATTGGGTTGAAAATTTTGTCCAGGATTTTGATTATCTGATTAACATTCAGAACTGTATTCTTCATCCAAAATATTGTAAAACGCAAGTCCTTTAATTCGCTTTTTTTAAATATTTACTATACCGAAACCATTATTTCTTATTTTGTTTAAAATAAAAATAGCGTATCTGTTGTGGCCAGCAGTTCAATTTACGCGATGATTATCCCTGTTAAGAAGAGATAAATAAAATAGATTTTTCGACTGCCCATTTTATTTAATTTTGAATTAAATGTGCAGTTGAATCCTTCGCCCAGAGATGGCGGGATCGTTTTTGCTTGGTCGATAATATATGATCGCGCTCGAGGCAAATCCGGTAGTGTGTACGAAAAAACACGCGGACTTGATAATTTAGGCTTGTTCCTCTCTGACTTGCTTTGCTCTGACTTCTTCTTGAAGATTGTAAATTACGTATTGTGCTCATTTAAACCATCACAAATCACCGTATTGAAGTGCTCAACAAATTACAGATCAAAGTGGATGCCATTGGACATTCAAAAGTCAGTTTTCTTGATCCATTCTTTGACGGGATATGATTTGTCTTGTTGAACTGCCAGCAATAAATATTGTTTGACATTTAATACTTATTCACATACAGGTAGTATTGTTACACATTATTTGGCATATAAGTTCCAGCTTCATGGGACTAAAAGTTCTTTGTTGAGTTGGGACGAACAATTTGTTGATACAGACACATGAGTCATTAGCATCACAAATATAGGCTCAGAAACACAAATATAAATATTTTTAAACAGATATATGGCACATCAATATGGTGTAGAGTAAACTCAAACATTCGAAGAATCATCAAGAATTTTCCCACTCAAATCTCTCCTACTAAAGAAAATCCAGTCCCTAACTCCTCTCTTGAAAAGAGTTTTTGTAGTTGATGGCTTAATATGCTTTTGAAGACAAACAACTAAACTCATCGCTTGTAAAGTGCATATCAAATCAAAGTTTTACTTCCGCGTACCGTAATTTGCTGTACAGTATCATTTTTAAATCATTTCTTGAAGATATGAAAATCTTTGAAATCTCGTATTTTTTATAACGTTAATCACATACAGTACGTACAAAAATGATTATATAAAAAAATGTTCGCTCGCATCTCCATCCTTGTGAATCTGACATTATGAAAAACACGTTTGTATATGTTGATTGTGTACACAGGCACATCCCGAATTTTAATTTCCGCTTCACTCCAAGCCTCCATTTTCAGTCTTCAGGCGAGTTAATTTTTTTTCATGAAAAGTGTTCTGGGACCATTTACTTATATAATTACACCCTCTTTATAAAGGTCGGCTACTCACTTATAAGTGTTTGAAGGTTTTGCATTATTCCGACGAATTTTATAATGAAAAAGGGAAACGTGATTACATAAACTGTTTTTATGGACAAGTTGATATTTTAATTTTCTTAGGAAATATTTACGTCATTCCACTCGTTTATCAATTTGTATTGCTCATAATTTAAAAAAAAATATATTAATCTTCTCGAAGTCTCGTAATTATACAGCATTTTTCAAAATTCTTGTCCACCTTGTGGTCAAAATAAACGATTGCGGTTCTTTACCTACCACGCTAGACGTATAGGGTTCGATTTCTGTCATGGTATTGTTGAAATGCGATATATATTTTTAAACACTCGTATGCCATTTCGCTAAATTATTTCAAAGTCGCTGAACTGGTACCTGACAAAAATAAACAAGATACGCTGCGTTTGGCGTACCAGTGAAGCAGACTAAAGCTGAAGACGGAATTATAATTATGTCAATTTTGTAAATTCTACATTACAAAGTATTCCTATTCCGATTGATGCTATTTAAAATTACTAGTATTTTGTTAGATAATACTCTTGTATAACGGATTCAGTCAGTTTTTATTTATCTTTTGGTTATGTCAATCATTGGTTCTCAAATTTCAATACTTTTACCGGTTTTTTATAAGTATGTTACTTTTTTTTGTTTCTGCAGGCAGAAACTGACGCTTTCTTAACGATGTTTACAATTCGCGTGGCTTGACTGTGACAGGAAAACTCCTTAGCGGAAGATAGTGTGGCCTCTTGAATAATTGATGTGTCTCCTATTGCTTCTGAAATCACCTTATATGTAAATTGTTTAGTCATTCGCGGCTCTGTCAGATTATTTCACTTAATCAAATCCATATAATCTATTCTTTACTGTAACTTAAGTATTTGGATACTTGTTGCAACACAGTACATTTTATTTTGCAGACTCTCGGAATTCTCCTGAAAACCATTTTTTCACGTATTCTCGGGATATGATTTTTTTTTTTTTTAATAATTAATAATTACTCAATTCATTTCGCTGTAAAAATGAGGAGACAAAACGATTGGCTTTTACAAATGCTGCGCACCATAAATCTTTGATGGTTTTGTTTTTATATTAAACCACATAGGTGCATGAAATTTAAAAATTAATATCGTTAATGTCACTTTAGTCTCGGTTAGATTATTGTCAGATACATACAGCTTATGAATCCTGTTGGTGAGTAAAGGTCACTTCGAGCATAATTTTTTTCTAAGGGTTCTCTTTGATAGACTTGAATTGCAATGTCCAAAGTTGAAATCTTTACAATTTACATTAAGTATAGCTGATAAGTGCTTAAGTTTTTCTTATTAAGTGACTTCAGGTAGCTTACATTCTCTTGAGATGAATAAAACCATAGGCAGCTTCTCACCATTTAACAATTTTCCTATTTCACCCGTGAAGCTTCAGAGCCCAATCGTAGTTTCATCTAAATTTGCAATAATATGACAATGTGGAAGCTTATTGGTGTGTAACTTGCACACAAATCTTTGTGTGCAAGTTACACACCATATTATGTGTTTTCTAATTTTTCTAACTCTTCCGAAATTTACAGATACGTGACCAATATACTCGGACTCAAGTTCTTTTACCAGACTTGTGTGTTTTCCGTTTTGATTTTTCTTCCGCGTTTTTTAATATTATGGTTTTGTCTTTACGTCCATCAACATATAAATTGATCTGATCAGAATCTGCTACAACTGGCTGAGATGATAAAAAGGTTCTTATTTTTGTTCTCTCACGCTTAATTTAAAATTTAATTAATGACGTTTGATATGTTGCTTCACGAAATAAGGCTAACATTTTGAAGTGAAGCGGACGCGATAGCCGTCAATGCTCGATCAAAAACGCCATACTGATATAGTGTTCGAACCATGGCTAAAAAATTTAGCCACTTTAAGAGTAAGGTTTTTGAGATTTGGAATGCGCTTTCAACAATATTCGACTATATTGAAAAGTCAGTACTTTCGCTCACATGCTGCTTCCGTTTGCTTGTATTTTTCTCAAAATGATATTGTGCTTAATTACTGGGATTGACGCTCGTTTTTAAATACTTTCTTTACACGGTGAAAAAATGTCTTTCTTATGTTGCATGTTAGTTTAAATACCAAAATACGCACTAGATTACGTTTTCATAGGTAAACAGTATATTTGGTGTCATATCACAACCAGACCCAAAATTAAGGCAAATCAAGTCTTTTATCGCTATCGCTATAGTGCAAAACTAGTTAAAGTATATAGACTCGCACACTATGACAGTTATATATTTAACGGGAATAGCGGTCTATAATGCTATAATGCAGTTGGCCGCTCGCTCAGTTTGATGAAATTTTACGAACTGATTTGAGAGGATGCGGGGAAGGGGTTATTCATCAAAGGAATTGTTACATTTTAAATTATTAACGATTATAATTCGTGCATATTTAAATTGTAGAAAAAAAGTTATTTAGTATCCAAAATCATCTTACCAAAGCAAAGCTTTTTTCAAAAATATTCTAAAGCTCAACCCCCTCACGGCAAACCTTACCCTTAAAAATATATTTTATTTTATTTTTCCCTTATTCTACATACTATAGAACATCTTTTCCGCACTAGGCCGTTTCAATATTTTTTTTTTCTCCATTCTAGATCGATCCATCCTTATGTGTATGCGCATTGTTGTATGTACGTGTGTTTTTATGTGTATGAATAAGTTTACATTTTATTGACCTGTTCTTTCTTTAAAATAAATTAACTTATAATGTTCCTAGCTGGGCCATTACATTTTAATATAATTTTAATTAATATGTATTAAAATGTAATGGCCCAGCTAGGAACGAGGTATGTACCCTTGAAAGCTAGGCAAAGTTAAAAAAAAAAAATGTTAATATGATGAAATATATAAATAAAAAGTATCTTGAAATAAAATATATATACCCGTATAGTTAAATTTGTTTATTTGTTTTCATTAATCCTCAATTTAGTGGATTTTGGTTTAAATGTTCCATATTTTGCAATAGCAAATTGATATTGATTAACGAATCTCATAAATAATACAGAATTAGCAAACGCTGTAAAATGGATTTCAGTTTTGGCGCGGCTAAATAATTTAGCCTAGAACCAGCTGTCAGCCAAAGAATGAGTCACATTAACTTATTTTCCTTAAAGATGTGTTACACAGCGGGAAACAGTTCAATCACTCATTAATAATCAATTCTCTTGCGTGCTTCGCTTTCTTAGCATATTCTCATCCATCATTGTGGTGGTATACCATTCAATATTTCAGGAAAAGTTATTGCTACACCAGCTGTTCGTTTACCCTTTTAATTATCGGATTAAAAAGGTGATTTCCATGCAGAAACAAGAAAATTTACCTCGCTTTCCCTAATTTAGTTTCTAAACCGACTTTTTTTACTCGTTTTCAGTATGTTTTAGACATTTTTATTAAGTTGTGAGCATATTGGTTATTTGAATGAACACCAGTGTTGAGCGGAAATATGTTTAATAAAGTAGAATAACACAATTTGATATTTGTTTAAAACATACGAGCTGAACCTGGCAAATTCTTTGCTATTGCTACAATATTACTGGAAAAAAATAAAATAAAATAATAATAATTTTAATTATTTTGAATAATTAATATTTGATTTTTTTTAAATGCTTTGCTTTTGCTAGATTTAAGTACATACTCATATATATATATTACGTAAACACAATCGAAGGTTTAAAATAAAATATTGTATTTAGTTCAAATAAGACATGTACATTTACATTTTTTTTCGGATAGCTTGAATTGTTAGTATATGCTGTGACAGAAAATTTTAATAATTAGGTATTTAAACATTGTTTTTCTATCACTGTCTTGAAGATGCTACCCCGATGCTATGCAAAAAATACAACTGCCTTTCGGACTTCTATGCCTAACCAAAATAAACGAAATCGACGTTAAAATGTCGTTTTCCTCAAGTCTGAATTTTTCGTGTTACCTGGCCTGTCGTGCAAAAAATTAAATTAAAGTTAAAAAATGAATATAGTTAGGTATAAAAAATATTACAACTTTCACTTTAACAAATAAAAACAGAAATTACTTATGAAATTTTTTTTGAATGTTTTTTTTTAAATTCCTAAATAAAGTAAAATGAATGTTAAATCTATCGTCATTGACTAGTGTATGTGATTTCTTTACATTTATTACACTGGTTTTGCAACGCACCCATCTTTTCATTGTGACTCCTACAGTATTTGCATTTCAATATATATTTAATTTATTTAGTTAATAAAGTATTCACTAAAATACTTATTAAATCCACAGTTTTGGAGATGCGACAACAACCGGCTTTAAACCTGGACCAATTTTATGTAATTATTACTCTCGCTATAAAATAGTTGCGTTAGTTATTTTTGTTCTATGGTTGTGTATTTTTTAATAAAAATGTTTATGTATTGAGAGACCTGACAAAGAAGCGGTACATATCGAAACCAGGGGTTCTTTTATGAATCGCGGGGATGAAAGTGGTTAATTGGTGTATTTTATTTTTTTGAATGTGGCTACATATTGTTTATTTATTTATTTAGGAAATCATACAGTCTTTCTATACAGATACAAAAGAACAATTTAAAAAAGTAATACCAATTACAGATTTTACACTTATTTATTATGAATGCAGGAGGAGAGGGGAAAAATAATTGAATTCTAAAAAAGTAAAAATATAAATATAAAATAAAAAGTACATAAAAGGGAGAAGATGTTTTGCTTCATATATAATCGCACTTATGATTTAACGTCAAATTACCTAAAATTAACAGTTTGATAAATTGACTTTTTATAGTTCGACATAAGAAAAATGTTAAAAAAAAGAAAAAAAACTATTCGGTCAATTCAACCTAATTCGGTGTTTTGAGTAATTTTTAAGGTCTAGAAAATGTTCCAAATAAAAATCATAATGTTTGGTTTTACGTGATTATATTTATTAAACAATGCAGTCGCATGCAAAAAATAAAAATGCCTTAATTTTTTTATCTTTTACCGCTGCAAGAAGATTGAGAATAGCTCCCCAGAAGACGCTTAAAAGTCGGATTCAGTTTTAAAGTAATATTTATTTACATTGGTTGAAATATTTAACGTTTTTTTAACACATATTTACTATTTAATTTTATTATATTATACCATTAGAGCTTATTCGAGTATGTCAACTGTTTCGTTAAAATACGGTATTTTTGAAAATCGGGAATAACGTTGAAAATAAACCAAATATTTAAAGCGAATTTTCAAAAATGATATAACTATCAGTTAATAAAAAAAACAAGTATTCATTCAAAATTTCGGGTTTAAAAACGAGCGCATATAAAACGATTTTCAGTTGGTTACGCGTCACTTTGACAGCACGTGTCATGCCCACCGAGTGCGCTTCCAACATTGCATATAAGTATGGCACGATAACGTAATACGTGACGATTTTCTGTTTTTTTTTCTTATGTTGGGTTACCGACGAAGTTACTTAACATTTTCTTAGAAATATACACATTATCGTACCTCAATATTTATTTTACCTTATACCGTCTCGATATGTGCCGATAAAAATAACGTTTGTAATTAAAAACTACCAATTAAAAAGTTGCGTGGTAAAAATGTCATAATGCAATAGAAAATAGTTAAGTAAACATGAGTAGGCATCGTGTTGTTACACGCGAACATGGGAACTGACAGCTTTTTCGACTTACTACGCGTGCTAAGAGCTTTTAACAGTTTACAAATGCTCCACATTATTATTAAACGAATTTAAATGCCACACGATTTGTTTGGCTGTTCTTTCACATTTGTGTATGTTTGATGGCTTAATGACTACTGATAATGATACTTAATTTCTGTTTTATTATTTTTCTGATTTCAGTTTTGCTTTGTTCCAAAAATGAAATGTCATATAATTTTGGTAAATCGAAAATGAATTTTGTGCAATATTTTATAATAACTACTCATAAACGTTAATATTTGTTTTTGCTTGTTAACATTTTTTTTACATTAACTTGCAAACATCCATAATCGTATTCCGTACTCGTATATGTTTATATTTATATATGCCTAGTTTTTACATTTAACTTGTCAACATTCCATATTTGGAAACAATAACTCTATTTCTTAACAATGTTTTATAATGAGTACTTGTATGTGTTTATATTTATATAAAAGCATCGTTTTTACATTTATCTTTCCAACATCCATATTTAGATATAATTACTATATTTCTGAGCAATATTTTATAATAAGTGTGTATTTGTATATGTTTATATTTATAAATGCATCGGTTTAAAATTAAACTTGCAAACATCCGTATTTGGATACAATTACTATATTTCTTAACAATATTTTGAGTATGTCAGAATCTTTGTAAGCAAATAATGTGTATTTAGAGAAATAAAAAAAAAGAAAAGAAAATAAAAAAAGGCAGGGGACGAGATTGATATCAATATTAGATATATATTTTTTAACAGAGTTGAATATTAATAAATTACAACAGAGATGGAGAACATTTTGGAGAAGGGAATATGGAAGTCTAGGCATTTACAGGGCATATGATCCGTCATTGTAATAACATCATGTTTTAACTCCCTAGGGGGTTAAATCCAGTATTTTGTCTACAAACACCGGGACAAACTTAAAATATTGTAATAAATCCAAATTGTCCAAGAAATGTAAAAATGTATAAATTGTTTTCATAATAGGACCCCCCTCCCCCCCCAATTAGTAAGTCGGTAGTATAGTTTATTTATTTATTTATTTATTCACACTCTTTATCAAAATACAATTCCATGTTCACTTATCTTTTTATTCTCTATAGCGAGCCAACAAGCATAAAAATATTATCTTAAAAAGAGCGTATACCTATCGAGAATTGAAAAATTATGTATTTGATTTCGAAAGTTATACATAAAAGTATACACATAAATATGTCTTGTAAATAAATAAGAGTTTAACTAGTTGTGTAAATTTATATAAGTTTAATACTTTCAAAAACAAGTACATTGAATAACAAATATAAATATTTAATAAAATAATAAAAGCAACTTTGTTTTTAACCACTTTTCTTTCCGTCCGGTTTTAAGGCTATACAAGCTTCTTTATCAAAGTATACTGAACTTATGAATTTTATCCTACTTAATTTTATCGAGGTTTACTGAATATTATATATGGAGCTTATAAATCAAGTATTTTTCTCTTGTAAGGATGGGAAGCGTAATGTGAGATGGATACGATCTTTAAAACTCGACAGGAGTCTATTATGGTAATTTTAAATATATTTTTTTATTAATAAATTTCATAAAAGGTACAAGTTTTTTTTTAAATTCTATACATATCTACTTTTACACATCTAGTAAATGTTATTACTGTAACTCTCCAAAAAAAAAACTTACTCTTGTGCTTGGAGAGTGACTTACACTATTGTAGTTGTTTGTTGTTTATTATTAAAGTTTATACAATTTCAAATACGAGTACATGAGAAAAACATTAAAACATAGGATATTTAAAGAAAAAACAGAAAACAATAATACATTCATTCTAATTAAAATTTAAAGTAGTTTTTACACGTGTTCTAAAAATTTATTTAGATTTACTTTAAATTCATTTATTGATATATTATTTTTAATAGTTTTTAGTTCATTGGGAAGATAATTATAATTTTTTACACCTTTGAAGACAAAGCTATTTTGACTTTGACTTGTGTAAAATTTAGGAATTTTTATATTATGTTGGTATCTGAGTGACTTATTCATATAAAATTCTTTTATTTTTTATTTTTTAAATATTTGTAAAATATAATATATTTTATAAAGAGTGTCTACTGTATGATCCTTAAATATTTTTAAAGACTTCCGATAGACGTAATAGACGTAATATTAATTTACAACTACAATCTTTATATTCATCAACACTTTCTCTATTCAATTATTTTGATTATGTATTGTTTAGTCATCCATTCGTTAGACAGAAGCAATTTATCGTATTTCATTTTTTTTATTAAAAAATAAATAAATAATGTACATTCACTCACAGAATGAGTAATTCAATAAACTTCAGTTAATCGGATTAGTTTTGCATATATTTAAACCTCCTCGTTTCAAAATGTTTTTTATACTAAAACAGCCTTTTCGTAAATCTTTAAAAACCTTACAAAACCCAAAACAAGCCTGTCACTTCTGAGATTAGAAACATGAAAATAGTACCTGACATACTTATAAAGCGAGACCCTCTAATCTTCAAACAAGCAGATAGATAGAGAAGGGAAAGAGACAAAGAACCTTCCTCCTCCGGAAATCTTATTAAATTTAAGGAAACAGATTCTCTCTCTCCCTCTAGGTTTCGGTTCGTATGTCGGGAAAATGCGAATGAGTGTCGAGAATTTTTCTTAGGATTATTTTTCCTTTGTGGAACCTCCGGCGGCTCAGAGGAAAAGCAACTTGCATTTTGTACGGCCTTTCTACTCGTTATTCGCATAAACACGTCGCTTCTATTGTTGGATTTATTTTACGGGGGGACTGGGGAATTTGTCAAACTGAAGTTCTTTTATTACTTGGTAGATTTTACTAGAATCATTTGGAGTCTTTTAAGTAAGAGATTACTTAAGCTAAAATATTCCTGTTATTTCGTATCACTGCTATTTTCTTTGTTATTTTAATTTTTAATAAGATGTTAAAGTTCCTGCTGGTTACATACAATTCTTTATATCCGAGTTAAGCATGCTATTTTTTAATGTTATTTACATTCGTTTTACAATGGTTTTGACAAACAAATTAAAAACCAATATTTAATTAATAATTACCTTAAAAATTGTTAAATTCTGTCACACATTGCTATTTTTAATTATAAAATTTTGTACACAGTTTTATTGAAAATCGTCATCATTATTTTCTTTCCGCACCTAATGATACATAGGGCACTGTATGGCTTCACCAATCGCAGCAACTTTTTTTTTTTGTCACTGAGGTAAGATTATCAGTCATACACTTCAGGTAGGCGTCTAGGGACTATGAAGTATTCTAGTATAAAAACATATTTTTTGATAAATATTTCATGTCAACCATGTCAAGAATCGATCCTGAGACCTCTTGCATGGTAGAAAAACGCGCTGACCACTGCGCCATAAAGCCGACAATATTTACCGTATTTTTTTTTACTATTAGATGCACATTTTTCCCTGAAAATTCAACCAAAATTTGAGATGCGTCTCATAGTCTGATGCGTCTTATTATTCAAAACATTTTTTTTTCGAAAAATTGAAAAATAAATTTAAGGGTGCGGCTTAGAGTCCGGTGCGTCCTATTTATTGTCCGAAAAATACGGTAAATATATAATACATAAAATACTCACATTGAAATAAATGAAGTTAAGTATATTAACGATAGTTTATGTATTTTTTTCTATACTTTGACCCTTATTTGTGCCATGTTACATGTTTTTTACAAGAATAACAAAAAAAAAATGTTTACTTTTTAAAAACATGATATTCAATATTATATCACCTGAATTAGCATATCATATGCAAGAAAAAAAAAGTAATTTTTTAACTTGATTCTTTAAGATTTCTGGTGTTACGTCATAAAATATATTAATGTTGGCATCAATGGATATGTTTTTTTGTTTATATTACAGAATCTACGCAAAACATATTTAAATCCAACGGGATTCCCCGGATTACGCCAAACACTCATCACTGTAGGCCCATCTCTCTGCTGTGTCGAGTACCTACGGTTGTCGGCTCGTGATGTACACACCAAATTCAAATTTACCGCCCAGCGTAATCCTCGTGTGTTTTCTTCCCGCTTTCTTGTAGGAAAGAAAAAATAAACAAACCCCAAAGGGCCTTTAAGCCTATCCAAAAGATCCAAACAGCGTTTAAGGCGCTCAACACTCGCCAACATGTTTATTTATGCTGTTCAATCACAAGATAACAAGGAATTAATGTAGAGTTCCTTTTTGTTACATGCCGTCGTAAATTTTGAAAAGTGTAGGTAGCTGAGCTGAGTTCTAGAATAATCTTATATGTGACGCTTGAAATGGCAGACTAAAAGTCTGTATGCCTGCAAGCCGTAGATATAAAGTCGGCTCAGTATAATAACGTTACATGTCTCGACAATGCTGTGCATTTTTTTAACATCGAGAAGTTTAAAAATTTAAAAATTGTTTTCAGGCTTTGCCTAGTATGTGAAATAATTCAGTCAGATGAGTCTCTTCGCAACAATAAAGGTTTTAGCTCTGTAACTTAAATCAACAAATGGAAGAATTTAAGAAATATGGAAGTTCAAACATAGGCAAAATGGTGAATGTTACACAGTGTGTAAAGTGGCTACTTAAACCAGCTAATGACAGGTCATAAGCTCTGTAAATTCCATAATCATAAGGAGTTTTCTTCTTTAAGATATCTCCATATCTGTTGTAATTTATTAATCAAAAAGATTCTCATTTATATTTATGAGTTATACCTATCTACCATAATATTATAATATCCAACAACTATAATCGAATATATTCTATCTAAATTTGTTGCAACGAAGAAGGAAAATATTTTTTGAGAAGGGAATATGGAAGTCTAGGCATTTACAGTGATTATAACTGGTCATCGGCTGGTTAAAGATGCCACTTGTGAAAACATTCACATTTCCTTAACTCTTCCATCTGTTGACTTTTGTGAAGTAAAAAAGTGGAAAATGGCCACTTTAACCACCCAATAACAGGTCATGAGCCCTGTAAACGCCTTGACTTCCATATTACTTTATCAAAATATGTTTTCTCTTCGTTATGCAACAAATTTCGATCTAAATAACTCACTAGCGAAGAAATCCAGCCTGTCTACAAATATTTGGACATACACAAAACATTGTTGAATATTTTTGATTAAAAAATTACAACAGGGATGAAGATACCTTAAAGAAGGGAATTTGTAATTCTATATAAATAATGTAAACTGTATTTTTTTTTTCTTTTCTTCTCTTTTGGGCTATAACTGTTTTTCTATTTCTTCAATATTGTTTTTATTTATGGGAAACATATTCGAAAACCATATTTGCCGCAACAAATCGGTTTCTTAGAACAGGCATTTGCCAATATAGGAACCGATTGCAACATTAGGCATACTAATATTTCTGGCTTGCCGACCCTCCATATACACTGAGCCTACTCCAAGTACAAGCAGAATTTGTCAGAGTGTTTTTTGTGCCATTTTTGTAACAACGTATGTATAAACTAATAAATTAATAATTTAAAAAATTAAATAAATAAATATGGAATTACTAACATCAATTAAAATGTTTGACCACAAAGATAATGCTTTGAACATTAAAAATATTTTTTTTTTGCTGGATCAATGCGAAATTCATGCGTTCGCGTCACGAAGGCAAAGGAAAACACCGTTGCTTTGCTCTTTTCATGCAAAGCGTGTGGCGTTGTTTGGTCCGCCTCAGTGGATCCTTTGTTTTTCACTTTACATGTACACCGTTTTCAATTGAGTGTGCTGAACCGAACTCTTCTTCCCCTGCGGCTCCATTTAAAGATCTCTTGTATTCCGTCAAAGGAAGAAAAAAGCAAAAAAGAAATAAGATAGTTTCCGTATTATCAGATCACACGAAACATTTGTTTGATGCCTTTCTCGCACGTGTCTCTTTACTGGAAGGGGTATGACCCGTCCCTTCTTGGTCTTCTTTTGCCTTTGTTCCTCAAAGGTCACTGTGCCATGTTGGTGCTATTTTCCTCAGAAAAGAAAGGACCCAGTGATGCTGAAATTGGGTGCTATTAACTCGGAGAGACGTGGACACACAAATTTCGAATACTGACTTGTTTTTTATACGGAGAAAACACCGATTCGGCATTTAATCGCAGCCATCAGTAAACCTCATTGAACATTTTCATTCCATTCCAAGTGGTTGTTTTATTATTTGATCTAAAAAAACGCCTATTGATTGTGAATTGAAAAATTATTCGTATCTCACTTTTGTTTCCATACTTCTGCGCAAAAAAACCAAACTGTCTTACAAAAAATCTTTACTATATAATTCTAACAAAATTTTACTTCAAAATTGATTATGTCTTTTTTGAATTAGTTAGCAAAAAATGTTTTTGTACTGCTCGCAGACTAAATATTTTTAACCATCATAGAAAAATTATTGCCTCGAGAAGGGTTTTAGAATTTTAAAGAGTAATTAATAACTGTTTGTTAATCGTGTAATCCGAATAAATAAAAACATAATTTGTATTTTATTACATTAAATACAACTTTGCTGTGCCACGATTAGCAACCTGCATAAGACAAGAAAAATAAGTAATATTTTCTGTACTTAAAAAAAATACATATATTGAATTTAATTCAAAAATCGAGTATTCTTACTGTCTGGATATGCCTCGTTTGTCAGTATTTTAAAGATGCAATCGTTGTATTATTGTGGTTTATTTAAATGCGTCGAGTATGCTGTGATATAATTACGCTTCCAAAAGATACAACGTTGCGTGAAACACTCCAACCTGCCAACTAAATGACAATCTTTCATACATTATGTCTCACTCAATAAAATACTCGGCGTTACTTTTGCCGGAGTGCTTTGTAAATGGCGCTAGATTATTGCTTTGAATTTTAAACAGCAAAACCCCCCCGTTCTGAAAAGCATTCATCTTTCTCAGCTTATATTGCTCTGTTTTTTTCCCTAATTGAAAATTTTCTTCCTGTATCTTTTGTAAAGCGGCTTACAAACAGAAATAATCATGCGGCGGATTTGTGAAGCGGCAATTGTAAGATTTTTTAATGCCTTCTTGTATATTATGATGGACTTTGGATGATTGATAATTACGTTATTCAGATAATGTTATTTCAACTCGAAGATTTTTTATTGATGAAGACTTTCTGGAGAGGTTAAATCAATAAATTATATATTCACGTTTTAAAAGTATCAAATTACGAAACTAACAAAAATGTAGAAATTAAAAATATCTAAGAACCGAGATAATTAAAAAAATACTCTACTATTTAATAAAAAAAATTCATTTGATAAGATTGGGAAATTTTCAAACAACGATCAGTGGTTTTTTATTTATTTTATGTGTTTATAGACTATTAAACTAAGCCAAAAGAAATTTCCTTAAATTTTTACATATCGTTTTATCAGCGCAACGATTTTTTCAAGTTTTGTATTTCTGAAATAACTCCGCGTGGGACGTCAGAGGTTCGTTTTCGCTTATTATCATACAGTTTTTTTTCCATTGGTTGAGAAACGGTAAGCTGACTGGAAATATTCCATAGCTCTCATATCATAGGTTGATTCATATGAATCAGTGACACCATTTAAAGAAGTGCGTTTTTGTTAAATTATTTTTTATTATTTTTATCGTACATTATCAAGAAAGTTTGCCGTACTAATTTTACCTGGCGCAAGAAAACATTTTTTGTATCCAATTTCCCGAAAGGCTAAAGTTTCTCATTACAACTAATTTCTTAATTACAATGGCTTTTTTACGAACAAGAGAATACAATATCAACAGATTACATTAAAATAATGTTGATCAACCTAGAGTAAAATTAAGTCATCAAGATATCTAATTTTGAGAAAGAAATTATTCTAGATTAAACCACTTGACGGCTTTTTGGTACACTTTCACAAACACTTACGCATCCTTTGTTCACATCTCAAACAGCTGTGAACCATTTTCTTAGTGACAATCGAGATATTTTTTTTTTAAATGCATTAGCATTTTTTGAGTAAATATGTAACGCATCGGTATTGTTTTTTTTTATTATTTTAAAGAGTGAGTAATAAAAAACTTAATTAAATAAAAAACTTTTTTTAGTTTTCAGGCTCATTCGTAAATTCCGTTTTTTAAGTTATGATTTTTTTTTATCTAGACGGAATAGACGATACATATCATATGATTATAACTGTAGGACTCAAAAGTATGAAAACACTTAGTGAGGATATAATAATTACAGTAAATTTTCTCTATTCTGTTTTTTTTATGTTAAACTTCATCGCATGCTCTTGCAAGAATGCAAATCCAAAAAAATATTGAGTGTCAATAAAAAATGTTTTGCTTTTGAAAAAATTAACTCTTTTTAATAATTATTATGTTTTATAAAAGAAGAGGATTTACTCTATATATTTTTTCTAAATTGTTTTTCTTTTGTTTTGTCTTTATTTTATATTAACGTTTAAGTAAAATCTTACGGGACTAGATCAGCATTACTTGTAGTATAAATACCGTCAAGGGAGATGTAAAGGACCTCTTCACAGTTATGCTACGCTGTCTGTTTTTTAATGGTGCCTATAAATTCCTTATCTTTTCGTCTCGCTGATTTTTATAATAATCGAGACTCGTCGCTTTCTTCGTGTAAATAGAGCTTAATGGTACATGTCGGCATGAATTTTAAAGGTACGAATTTGTCAGGTGTAAATTTAGTTTTATAACGATTTGACAAAACATTTTGCCAGAAAATTTACTATCTTCTGAAAATCCCAATCACATAAATAAATATTTAAAAAATTGCATACTATTTCATTTTATAAAACACATTTATAAGCACGTTATAAGTTGGATATTCTCAACCAATTATAAATGGTATTTATTTTTAATTACGAAATTAGCTAACACGACTTCATTATTGTAGTGAAATATGAAACCTTTCGTAAAACATTTTTTTTATTTATTTATTTTTATTATTAAAAAAAACAAAAAATAAAGATGTGTAACAAATTATAAAGTATTTATAAATGCACAAACAAATATTTTATATAATTCTTCCGATAGGCACGTTCCAGAGTACCAAGTGTATTATTTGCTTTATATATTAGTGTACTTTCGCATCAATCGTAATTTTAGATTGGTGACATGATTTTTATAATTAAGAAAACAAAAGAAAAAGAAAAGACTTTAAATGAATATTATAATAATGCTTTGATGAATGAGACATTATTAAGAGTTTCCTTTCTAGTCATGTAAGCTATCTATTGTTTAAGCATTCATATTTATTTTGCCTACCAATATCATTTTTTAAAGTATAGGCAGCAGAAAATTGAAGTGTCTTCGGTAGCAGAAGTTTAGTTTTTTTTTCTTTGCCTCGTGTCATATGTATATAAATCATCTTTTTCACCTACAAATTATGTTAGCTTATAAAAAAAAAGAATCAAAAGACGTCAAACTTTAAAACTCAAATCTAAAATGTATTTTATATTATTTGTCATCACAATACTTTCTTTTTCCTTCGCATTGATCTCACTTTACTATAAAAATAAATGGAGCGCACTTCAGTCTTTTGTTCCGTCAATATATTTCCACTATTTTCTGCTTGAATGCGGATGAAAGTGCATTGTTTTGACATTATTGAGTCGGATTCTCTACCAGAGAGTACCAAGTAACCCAGCGCCTCATGTAAATCGCCTGCATATTGCGAACCATGAACAAACTGAATAATATTGCAATTCAAAGTCATGTGATACTTATAAAGATATCTTTATGCTCGGATGAATCCAGTTAGAAAAGTGTTGCTTTTATTTTATAACATATTTCCCATAATATCATAGCGATGCTAAAAACGTTAAAAAAACAGTAAAATCATGGAAAAATACTTCTTGTACTAAATGTTTTTGAAGCTCATATTAAAATTTTCACTAGTGCGCAAGTAATGATCAGTAAGAGTAAGAAAATAATTTTTACAAAGGGGTATTTCAACGCTCAGAGTAAAAAAATACATGTGTGTTTTTGGTTATTTACTTTTCATTAAATGACGAATTTGACTTAAAAACTTTTTTTTTTTAATAATTGTTTTAAATGGATACGATCGGTTCATTCGTTAATTACATATTTATAAACAATTGATATTCTTCAATCCTTTTGCAATTTTCGTGTTGTAATATTTAAAATATCCAACATCATAATTCGTTTTTTTTTTTTACTTTCGAGACTTAAGCTTCATTATGATTTTATAAAGAAGCGCGGTTTTGTTCGTAAACGGCGGTAATTTTAATGAACGTTTCTGACATACGTAATCCAGTCCTTAATCATCACAGCAAAACGGCGGCGAAGGGGCAAACATAAACACGGCGTTTTATGCACTCCATGGCAAACGACTCCACCTGAGGGGTCGTGTTGCAATTTCCAGCAGAATTCACAGTAGTATCGCTAACGAGGTCGAGACTAGAGAGAGATACTCAAGACTTTGGGTATTTCTGGGTCTCCTTCTCTTCCAAGTTCTTAATAGGCGAGGACCGGTGTCGGCCGAAGTTTGCCAGTAATAGAAGATGTCTGCCGTTTTCATTACACGGCAGAAGGTTGAAGTGTTCGCTACTTGACAAGTGAGCGGTACCACTGACTGCGTTCAATTTGTTGTTACAATATAGCCTGTTTTACGAGTACTATTGCGACATCTGCGAGCATATATAGAAACTCCCCGTCAGCATTACTTCGACGCAACTAAATGGAAATAGACGATTCAGTGACGTTGATACTTTGCATTCTGTTAGCAATTACAGTAAGGTATTATAAGGAGTTATTTGAGTAAATTTATGCTACTTTGTATACCATATTGAATTATATTTGTATTTTATTTATTTATTTATTTAACTTTTTGTACATAATGTTATTTGTACATTGGCGGGCTTATTGCCAAATGGTAATTTCTTCTTGTATTGAAACCGAACTGAAAATTAATAAAATTTATCTGGCTCAAGAGAAAGACGTCTGCTGAAAGTCTGGCTTTTAGAACGTGGTTTTTTATTTGTAATTTTTTAGTATTTTTTTTTTTTTGACAATTTTTTATTTTCGATGTACCTACATATTTTTTTTTTTTTTCATAGTAATAAGAGTTTTACTTAACTTTGACTGACTTAACTATAAGCACCTGTTGACGAACTGCATTTTATGAAGTCCAGTAGGACTTGATAATTTATATTTTTATTTTTGTATGTTTTTGAAAAATATATTTTTTTTTTAAAATCGTAAAATAATTTGCTTTAATCGTAAAACAAACAAATGATTTTATACAAACGTACTTTACAAATCAGTCACCGTTTTTTCATTTTATTTATCATGACATTAATAAGAATCAGTAGTGCCACGAAAAAACTTTTAAAATAATTATCTGATTTATTCATTAATTCCATAATGCTTTCAAAAAACATAACAATTATCTATTATTGCTCGTCATATTTTTATGTCCGCTCTCTAATTAGATCGTGCAATGTCAACAAGCAGTCCCCACGCCTCTCTGTCGGCTACCAGCTCCCGGGCATCCTCTCATATCAGGCTCGCGTACCATTGTTCTGACTTAAACTGCCGACGAAAAGTCAGCAACAGACGTCCAAAATGTCGAGAACCTTATACCTTGTGAAGTCGGCGAATGAAGGTAAGGTTCTCGGAAGGCATTCGTAGTATACGGCCCATTTATTTCTAAAAAATCTAAACTAAAACAAATTATATTTGCAATGATTAAGTGATATTGAATATCTTGGCTGAAAATTAGTTTAGTTTAAACTAAATTTGTATACATTTTTTATGTTATTAATGTACACGGCTCAAATACATTTTATAAACATGTAATATACGTTTAACATAAAAGTGTTCTAATTTTAAAAAAACTACAAAATAATACAAAACCAATACAGTTAAACATATTTTACAATTTTTTAAATGTTATAAATATATTATACTATGTTATAATAATATTCAATACGTTATACTTAACATAGGTAAATAAAAATAAAGATAACCCAGTAAATTAAAAATGTCAAAAATCATAAATTTTAACTCAGTTAGTATTGTTGCAATGTCATATTGAATGCGCTAGATATATAACAAAAACTCTCATGTGCTTAGGGGCCCCGGGGTTCACAATATTAAAAAAACGAAAAATCAAAAAAAGAAAAATTACCCTTTTTAAAAGATTCAATTGCAAAAATCTAGTCGTACATATAAATATATTCACTTTCTATTTATTTAAACATTATTTTTTCTCTTTCTATAAAATAAAATTAAATAAACGTTATTGCGTTAGTATATAGAACCACAAAATTAACAGTAACTCAATCAATTAACGACTAATATCAAGGAATATATTTTTTGTACTCTTTTTTCTAAATTAATTTTAATAATTAACATTTATTTGGGAACTTTTATACTATATATATTGAGTCACTTATCATATAATGAAACGTATAACAGTTTAAAAAACACATACAAATAACATCAACTAATATTGAACTTCCCAACTGACTTATCTTAGTGGAACTGCATATCAATTGAATAATAAAAAAACCGTTTTCAGTTTACATTATACGTACTGATATTTATTGTATTCAAACTAGTTTATTTCCATAACTATATAAAAACATGATTGCTTTCACTTGTATATAATATTATAAATAATTTAGTCTCCCCACCAGACTGACAATCTCGGGTCACGACGAAACCCGGTAACTGGTAAAAATTATGAATTAAAGCGGAATAAGATTAATTACTTTATTTTAACTGAATTTGCAACTGCATCACATCAACTCACAGAGTGAACGTTTACAAAAATAATAAAGAGAATTTCTAGTGTTTTTAGACAGTCAACAAAGAAATCTACCTTTCAGGATATTATCCGCTGACTCAGCTTTGTCTTGATGGAGACATTTCTCCGCCAGTTTATACCCAATTCTTATCTCTCATCAGTCCCTGTCACCGCTTTCAGAATCTAACTATGCTTATTTGACTATTGTCTTTTGTCGTGACAATCCATAGTGCTACTTTACGTATTTGTGTTTATCGCAGTTGACTATCAAAGCAATAAGAGTAGTAGTAATATTCTTATTTAATATAACTACAAATTTATTTTGTGTAATATGCTGACAGGTTTCGGAACATGACTGTGACCTGGTGGTGCAGAGGTCACAGCATTGACACTCCAATTGCAGCGGATCTGTATTATTTTTGCTGCATGGAATTTAAGGTAATCACGCTCCAGCTACCAGTTTAGGGACGGCAAAATATTCCATTGTTAATCAACAATTTAAACAAATATTGCAGGTCAACCCTGTCGGGAATCAAATCTCGGACCTCAAGAATGGTAGGCGAATGCGCTCATAACTATGATACAGGGCTTATTTATCGTTACGTGATTTCCTTTTTAAGGATTTTTAACTGAAAGTAGCCATCGAGTTAAAAACGCTTATCCAGGGCCTTGGGTAGAACTGAATTTTTCATCCGCCTGGAGACGGAATCCTTTGGACTTTTCTAAAAATCTTTATTAAACAGTGTTTTCCTACAAATAAATATTGATTAAAAATAGCTTTTAATCCGATCCTTTTTTCTGTCGTTTAGTCTGTACGTTAAACATTGAACACGTCATGTTAGCAAATAATGTATTTCAGGTATCCTTTTGTTATTTGATGTAATTGAAAATATTTTGTGATGGTTTATTTTTAAGTCATGTTTTAAAACTGATAGGCATTTTAAATATAATTTTATTGATTGTACACGAAATAAATGCGAAGTAATATTATTTTACATGGTAAAACCCAAAGTTGGTGCTTCAAATATGATATAATTTTATTATTATTTAGTTTTGGTATAAACCACTGACTGGTTCGAAAAAACCTTAAGAGCCTCACTCATTAACTTGGTATAAAGTTACGCCTAAGCATAGAATACGGAAAAGAATATCATTTGTATTACAGTGGTACAATGAGAATGGTATTCCCATCCTTAATAAACCACTTTGCCTAGGCGTAACTTTATACCGAGGTCATAAGTAAGGCCATAACAGTTTATCTTAAATGTGAAACAAATGTGTAATTTGCAACATATTGCATAAATTATTCTCAGGGCAATAAATAATATTTCTGAATTAATATACTATAAGTTTTTAAATTAATCAAATAAATATTTACTGATATATTGTAGAGTAAGTGAGTTATTTTAAACATTTTTTATGATATCATTAAAACACGTTTGATGTATTTGTGAACAAAGATAGTTGTTATGATATTTGTGGGGGATTATTTTACACGTGAAACGGCGACGATATTTAGATGCAAGTATTTGACGATTAGAAACGCAATGTTAACAAGATGGTGCCCCATAACGAGGCAATAAAGTTATTGACAATTCCGATTCAGTATCAGAATATCAAAATAACGACTGTGTTATTAACTTATTTTTCCGATTGAATTGAACTCGGAAATATTAAATTGCAAAAGTTTTCCTCGTCGGGTCCCAAATTTTTAATTTATACCGTCAATATTAAATCCGGCCATTAGCTTTCAATACGCACAGCAACGTTACAGAACGCAAACATTAAACGTAAGCAACTGTAGTCCAATACTTTATCCATGGCCCATTTACCTAGAGGTGGGTGCTGCGTCCCGCCCTCCCCGCCCCCGCCCACCGGCGACCGCCCACCGTAAACAGCCGTACGTGCTCGCCCGCCCTCCCCCTTCCCAGAACTGCCCGATCCCGCGATTCCCGTATAGATGTTCGGAATTCTTTCCTCAGGCTGGGAGGTCATAATAACAAAAATATATTGCCTCTACTTTTTTATAGTTATCGGGGACAACGCAGCGAGGCCCCTCTGTAGACACGTTACATATAAACAATACCAGGCGCGCGGTGAATGTTTTATGGCTCATGTTTTGTGTTACAGAGCTCATTGACAGTATATGGAGCATTCGCGGGGCATTTCTGGTTCATTGAATTTCGCGACATTCGTTAGAGGAAACGATGCCACCACATCCAAAAAGAAAACCTATTATCCATGTTTGTCTTTGTTTTGTTTCAACGTAACGCGTTCTTTGTGACAGGAAAAATATTAAAGATTCAGGTGATGCGAGGTGATTCTATACCTCCGACGAATTAAGCTGTAGTCAATTATATCACACCTACTGTTTTTGTCCCACAATAAATACAACATGGTACAAATATCATGAATGCCTCAGGGGCGAATCGTCTATATAAGCGATTGGCGCAGCTTACCATTATTTTTGACCACCCATAATCATGTTTTATGGTAACTTGATTTAAAGAAAAATTAACAAATAATTATTATTTCTTATAAATCATTGCCCGCGTTTGTATTTTCTTCCACGATTAAAAATAAAAAAAATCAATAAAAAGTGCCCAGTGCCAGCAGTGAGCCATGAAACTTTACACTTATTCCAGCTCATTTATTCATACAAATAAGCAAATAATATTTGTAACATCTTAAACCAAGTCACGGTTTTTTTTTAAGTAAGGTTGCAGATTACATAAATAATTTAAAGATTCTTGATTTAGAGAACCGTTTTTTGAACACTGTTTCCTAAGTTCTATTTTTCTTTGAGAAGATACAGTTGACATTTGACCACCATTACTTTCATGCAGTCATATCACTGGACATGTGACGTTCAACGCGGCCGTTTTTGGCATCTTTCGTTTTTAAAATAAATCGACCAGTTGACATTTCAATCGTTATGGGATGCATCAACTTAATTCATTGTTGTATTTTAAGTTTAAATTATGGAGAATATAGCTCCAAATCCCTTATATATTCCGAAGTTAATATAGAGAGATGATGTTGTATCACACAAAACATTAAAAAAATCAATTTATAGAACAGGTATGCATATTACTTATATTGTACTTCGTAGATACAAATTTGTTATATTTTTTATAGCTCGCCTGCAAACAAATTCACCGTTCGCCACTGCACGTCCTAGACCAGCGATGGGTAACTTTTTTAACTCGACGTGTCAAAACTCTGAAATAAACCTGGCTTGACCCGGATCTCATCCAGTAAAATTGAAAGTTTTTACTGCCCTATAAAATGAAAGAATTTTGTTTTATTACTATTTATTAATAATTATTTACGTTTTTCGACTTTTTTATTGCTGAACTGCAGTAGATATTTTTTTATTGAAGTTTGTCCGTAAACGAATGTCTTGGCATTTCACCACTGATCTCTGACACGCTTGTCATAGGTTACCCATTACTGGCCTAGACCATGTTATGAAACAATTTGTTCATGTGTTTCTAAGGCAAACTTTTCAGATTTAATATAACGCTTTAATTTTTATATATTTTTGCTAACTTACACAAGCAATAAATAAGTTAATTGGGGAATAAAAAAGAATAAAAGCGATTTAATTTGGAAGAAAATAGTTAATTTACATTTTCTCGGAAGGAGCTATTTTTTCATTTTTCAAATCTTAGGCGCGAAATCTTTAGCTGGAGATGACTCCGCACTTCCTGTAGCCCAGATGCCGGTTGCGGGGAAGCGGTAAGACGAGATGAAAGGGAGGTGGCAGATGTTACCATCCGTCGGCAGTTTGTGTCTGTAATGTTAACAGCAAATACAGTTTAAAAACCTTAACCGCCTACGGGAAGGATGGATGCCAGGGAACTGTACGTGCCGTAGGAGTCTGCGATGCCACGGAGGGTAAAGAGTAGAGAGAAGAGAGAAGAGAAAGAAACAAACGTCATTAGCATACCCGGGGAGAGCAAATTTAAAAATCGCATGGGTTTTGGGGTTTACGACACACGGTGAGCGTAGCTCGGGAAACGTAATAAGCTGGGGGTTGCCATGCGGCCGAGCAAAAAGTGCTAATTGAGGACTTCGTGTGGAAAATTTTACTGAGATTACCACCGTTTAATCTAAGTATTTGATCAAATTGTCATGCTTTTATTTTATTTGGGATAATAAACAATATTTTGGGTTTATTTATTTTTATTTATCTATTTACAGTTCAAAAACAGTAAAAGATATCACAATATAAATACAATTTATAAAATAAAAAATAAAAACACTAAACATCTTTCAGCAATTATATGTGAACACCAATAGTCACAAAAGAAACATTAAAAATTGTATAAAGACCAAAACTTAGTTTTCATTATATGTTATTAAAGCAGTTTATTATAATTTATAGAAGATTAATTTTAATAAAATTAAATTTAAGATAGATGCAATTTATACAATCGAATATAATTTTACTAGATTATTAATAAAGTCGCATAGTAGTAATTTGTTTTTTTTTAATGCATATCAATAATTAAAGTAATAATAGTCACAATAAAATAAAAAACAATTAGTAGTGTTAGTTCAAATGTAAGTAGAAAAATACTAAATTTCATCCTCTAGGAATATATTAATATTCACAAATTTTAAGGGAGTTATTATGTTAATGATATTCATCTCTGTTGCAATTTGTTTTTGGGAAAATATTTTGAAAAAAAAAAACTGATATCCAATAAAACATTTGATCAGAAATAAATAATAACTCTTTTATCTAAGCAAGGTATCCGAAACAAAAAAATTTTTTTTATTAAATTATTATACTTTTATTTTAATAATATTACCATTATGCACATATAAACCTATTTTTTTAAACAGATATTATTTTTCAAAGGGATACTTACTGAATATTTAAGTAAGTTTGATAATATTCTAACAAGACGAAATGCATCAATGACATTATCCATGTTTACAATTTATTGAGTTTAAATATTACAATAAAAGAATAGTTTGAAATATTTTTTTAAAAAAGAAAAAAAGCGTTGACAAACATAAGGGACATCAAGACAAGATCAAGACTATTTATTTAGTGCTCGTTTAAATCGTTGTAAACTTAAAACAAATAAAATCAGATCTTGTCTTGAGTTAACAATACGACAAAGACGCGTCATTGGAGAATTAAGGTCATAGTTTGTTTTAGGCTAATCGATGAACAGTACTTCATTATTTCTCTACCTACGAGTCGGAATATTGAACTTTACCTGTCCCAGTAATGATGGATCATTGATTATACCATTCAGTATGCCGAACATATATATGGAATCAAAATTAGTTTGACGTTTTTGTAGACTAGAAATATTTAACATTGACTAAGAGTCAATATATAGATATCAGCATAAGAATAATTAATTATAAAAGTCATTACACATTCAAAAAACTGTAAGACAAAATAACTGTTAAAAGAATTATAATATGGTTTTGATAAGAGGTTATCCTAATCGATTAATGTACTGATTTAATGCCGGAAATATGACGTGGCATATTTCAAATGACCCTCGAATCTTGATGAAACTCTCCACAAGCCGATAAACATTGAATAAAGCAATTATGACCATTATTACGCTACAGCCATAACGTTTAATACTTTCATAAATTTCTCTTATCAACGCCCACTAGAGCAGAATGGCTAACCCTTTAACGACACTGGGGTTTGGAAACAATTTCGATTATTTTAATCGAGCCTATTCGAGGCGCGCTGCACGCTGACAGACGGCTAGTTTACGAGCCCCGAAGAAACCTTTTGCTAAATCTATGACGTGAGGAATATTCCCGAGAAAAACAATAAAAAATACTACTTATATCTTTACGTTCAAAAGTTTCTGAAACGTCTGGATTATTGTACCTTAAAATAAGAAAATATGTTTTAAATACAAGTAAAATATTATTTTGCTTTCCAATACCTACATACATAGGTATGACATATTTATGATAAAACAGTTTGGCAAATAATCAAAACGGTTAAATTCAAATTTGAAATAAAAGAATTATAATATATTATAATATATTTTTATATATTTTGGTATATTACAATTCACTAGAAACCGCCTAGAACCGAGTTTGCACTGTATCCACAAGTTTCATAATTATCCCTGCACGACATCCCGCCTACGCGCATGCGTGAAGTGGCCGGGCAACGTTGCTAGATCGCGAAAAATAAGTTGATTTTGTGTTATGTCATGTTATGTTTTACCACAAAAAATATAATACTGACTGGACTGCAAGAAAAACAGGTACTTTTATTAGTAAAACGCAAAAAATCCATTAAATAATATTTTTTTAGTAAGTAAATTTATACCGTTTAGTATTATAATCAATCTTATTAATAGAAAACCGGATAAAAAAATGCTAACAAAATGTCCATCTTGTTTTATTTCACAATCCGATAGACGGTTAAATAAACGAATTCCTATGTAATATTATTCCTTAATTCGCTACTTACACATAAAATGTGATCCCACTCTGTTTCCAGCAGTTTTTTGACACTTAAAAACGACACAACAGAGTATCATTGAATTTAAATCGGCAGTCTCATACCAAGTGACGTCTACAAAGTAACTGATGGCCAAAACGTAATACTACTCATTTATGAGTAGTTTAGTCGGCTTCAGTTTTCTGGATTTTTGTAATTCCACGTCCAAATTGATTATGAAAAACATAACGAATGATCTGCTTTCAGTCACTATTTGAGATCCATTACATTTCGAATGTTTAACATTTAAAGCGCTTGCCCACTTCACAGGGCATCAAGTTCTAGACGTCCTAGACGTCCACTGATGACTGTTCATGTTAAAACCTGACTTAAGAGGATGCACGGGATCTGGAAGCTAACTGAGATACTTGGAGTCTTTGTGGACACCATATGCTCCAACTAGGGAGCGGACATAGAATAATGATGATCACATTTTGAAAGTGCTATTCAATTTTTTTTATCGAATTCACGGCGTGAAAATATAGTTTTTAACACTTTAGAATAACAAGATAGACTTGTTATATTTTATGCGCTTTACCGATTATAATTGAAATACATTTCCACCAGAGAAACTCAATCTTCTAAATTATGTTCAATAGTTTTAAAACAATTTAAATGATTAATGCAAAAGTGTAATTAAGGGTCATTTTTCCAATTCCGAAAACACCGAAATTCGCTACAATTTTTTTTTTTTTTGGCGCTCTATGCAAACATATTTTAATCTGAATACTAGCTTTATAACGATTTATACTGTATTATCTCGCACGTTTATCTTAACGTTCAAACGCAGATTCAGATTTGTTTGTTTTACATCTCCGCAAATATATTCCGGCTTTGCAATATACCTTACAAATATGGTAGCAAATCATCATCGCTGGCTTACAAACACTCATTCGGCATACAGCCCGAAGCGCCACGGGGTTGGCTTGTACAATATACTAGACTAGGTACAACCCTCGGTACGCCCGCGCCCGTCAGTTACACGCGCGATCCCTGTGTTGACGAGTGCATAATTTAGGAATATCATAATATATATACTGCGTGAGAAAGATTTATCTAAGTAGGTGAGCTAATATTTGGTCGAATATTTGACGTAGATTCGCGAGAGAATTTCGTGTAAATATATGAGTGCGTTGCCAGCACTTCAAATATACATTCGCAAAAAGGGCTTCTTCCCAAACTAGCAAACGCAAAAATTCCTTCTTTAAATTTTTCTTAACTTGTGTAAAATAGTTTTTTTTCTTCCTTATTATTTTATTGTCTGTTCATTTAAAAATCAATGTTTCGTGTTCTTATACAAGCAGCAAGAATTCCAGTTCCAGATAGCAAGGTTACATTGGCAATTTGGAACACGTAGTTTTAGGGTTAAAAAATATAACAATGTTTGATTATGTCCAAATGCTTGCAGACTGGCTGGATTTCCTCCCTAGGGAGTTGTTCATATTTAAATTTATTTCAACAGAGAGGGAAAAAAATATTTTGAGAAGGGAATATGGAAGTCTAGGCATTTACAGGGCTTATGACCTGTCATTGGCTGGTTTTAGTGGCCACTTTACACACTGTGTAACATTCACCATTCTGCCCATGTTTGAACATCCACATTTCCTCATTCCTTCCATCTGTTGGCTCTTGTGAAGTAAAAGAGCTGAAACCTTTATCACGTGGGTGAGATTCATCCGGCTGAACCAAATCACCTTAAATTTAAATATGAATAACTCCCTATGGAGGAAATCCAGCCAGTCTGCAAGCATTTGGACATACTCAAACATGTTGAAGGTGGATTACAATTAAAATTACATATTAAGCAGTTACACACGAGTAACATCCTATTATTTTGTACAAAAGGAATTAACAATAGCGAACACTGGCGAAGAGCTGGTGGCCGGGAGACACGAAACGCCAAGATGAAATGTACTGAGTTCTAAAATGGATGTAATGACTACGCGTTCGAACCTGTCAAGCTCACGGCTGTTGGCTGTTGCCTTCCAGAGTATAGTCATTTTTACAAAAATTTAGATTTGATTATTGACATTGCTAGTTTTATTGTCAGCCTCGTGGTGTAATGGTCAGTGCATTTGCTTACCATGCAAGAGGTCTCATAAGAGGAAATATTATTTGAAGGGGTGTTTTAACACTTGATAATTTCATAGTCCCTAGGCTGGTACCTGAAGCGTAAGACTGATCACCTTTCCTCTATGTAACAAAAAATATCAAAATACGGTGCGCTTGGTGTACCATTGTAGTGCATTATACACCATTTGGTGTGAAAATAAAAATGATGATGAGTTTTATTTCGATGCATATTTTATTTATAAGTTTTATATTAATGAATTAATTTTTGGCAACTATTTATTTTTAGTCATTTATATTGTCAATATTATTTAAATACGTATTTTATGAATATTTGCATATAATTGATAAAAAATAAGTACAATTGTCTTTTTTTATTTAAAAATTCTGTAAATTCAATATTGTTTTTTGAGTTTTTATACAAAATAAATAAAACAATAAAAATAAATAAATTTCGGAATTGCAATATTCACGTATTTTTATATTACAAGAATATCACTGTTCGAAATGTGTATTATTAAGATCTGAAACAAAGCATTCGGGTTTTAGCGAGCTTTGATCCAAATTTAATCAGTTTGGAAATTTTGTAAAATACGAGCTAGGGAAACTAATATGATCAATGTAGTAAAGCTTGAGAAGCACAAATCTCGCTTAAGGAGTTCCGTTGGGACGTCTAAGAAAGTACACGTAAGCTTATTGGATTCAACTTAAACTTGACGCCTGAATAATACATCCTTCATCTGGTGTGCGTGCGTTATGCCCCAATCTCGGGAAGTTTCCACCTCGCGTTAGGTTTACTTCCTCCCCCACAGCCAAGGGCGAATTAACCCAACGTGCGTATTCAAACGAGATTTTTGATGAAATTTAAATTACATCACCATGCATGTGTCGAACGCGCTCCAAGTCTTTAATTATTTTACTATATGAATTAACCATTCAGTTTTGTAACTCAACATCACATCGAGATCGATAGTTTTGAAATTTATCGCAAGAGTAACAAGATTTATTTTTATCATTTCCTTATTTCGATTCGAAAGTTTTTATTGAAACGAAAAAAACCTTTTTTGTTGTTCGTTATGTTACTGTTTGGCTTGTGGTGTAGTGGCCGGTGCTTTTGCATACCGTGCGAGAGGTCTCGAGATCGATACCGATCGAATATTTATTTAAAAATATGTTTTTACGCTAGAATATTTCATTGTCCCTGGACTTATACTTGAAGCGTAAGACGAATCATCTTACCTTAATATAATTTTTTTTATCAAGATTCACTGCAATTGGTGTACCAATGCAGTGCCCTATTCATTATTAGGTGCGGAAAAGGAATGAAAATGACGTTATTTTACTGATACCAGATTCATAAATTAATAAATAAATGAATGTCTGGTAAAAAATACTTATGCTTTTAATTCTTTATGATGTTTATATTACTTTTTAATTTTGTTCTTTGTAAAGGAAAAATAAAAAACCTGCTGACCAGCCGGTTTAACGGTTTAATGGGTTTCATTATTTTTCATTTTGTATTTTCTGTTCATGTTTTACTTCTTAAATAAAATAAAAAATATAAATTTGAGTTTGTACGAAACTTTTCACTTAGCATTATTATCTGCATGATAAAAGATTTAATATTTTGGTAACTTGTACAAAGTACTTAAATAATGATAATATCAGTGATAATGAGTTGGCCTTAAGTTTATACTACATTGCAGTAAATATTTTTTTGTAATAGAATTATAAATCTTTAAATACGTGCAGTTTTATTACCGTCTATGTTATAAATTAAATATGAGCAAAAGCTTAAGAATGACAAAATCCGACACAAACTTATTAAACAAAACACAATTAAACTCATAAAGAAAAAGTCAAATAAAGCAGTATTAACATCACATCTTTTGAAATTAAAACGTGGAAAACAAAATTGATTCGTTTTTTAAAAGGCGTACTTTATGGCAAAATCTTTTTTTCTAAACAAACATACAAAACTAAATTTAATGTGGTTTTATAGTTCAATTTATTATAAATTTATTTAATGTAATCAATTGAATTTAACGAATTACGCAATAAACACATTGTAAGGGTAGTTTATTCTGCTAGTAAATAAAAGTGTGCCCGTGATACTTCCGGTTAAATTCCGTTGCAATGGCTCTGAGAAGGAATTCTGCGGGAAGTCGCCCTGCCTTTTTCCAATATAACCAATTAGACATGTCTCCAGTAATTTATGTACAATCTCCGGTCTCACTTAATCCTGTAATCCAGCGCACGGGATTAATCTAGCGCATGATTCGTCGCTAAATTTCCCACCCCATCTTCGTGTTCTTTCTTTTTCGCTCGCCTGTATCCCCCACCTAACGGCGATTAGTTTTACATGCCCGAGGAATAAAGAGAAGTTTTCGTGGAAACTCGTGTCACGTATCAATTCTACGGTTCCTGCGAGTATGCAAAGTGATTTAACTTTGACAAATATTTTCAAAGAGATAAAGCTTGCAGGAACGTTGTGTTGTATGGAAATATTAAATTAAATTAACCAAACCGTTTCGTCACTAAATCTGAAAACTTTTTGCGTTATATTGTCAGCATATAACTCAAATACGAGTAATAAAAACACACATTTGCCTTACTGAAGATAGAAAATATTTTATTCCTTTTTAAACTATTTTATTTTTATTTCTTTTTTGTGCTCGGTTACTCATATATTTCCTTTCTTCCGCTTGACATAAATATATTAGTCAAACTCCTTACAACCGCATTATACTCTCTGGAATTAAACTTCCATTACGCTATTAGCATTCTGAAAAGTAGAGTTTTGACCCTTCTTTAACTTATGTCTAGATGATTCTTTTGTAAAAGTTTCCCAGGCCCGGTAGGTACGGGCTTTAATATCCGCTCCGGCGTCGTTAGCCATGCAAATTTCTCTCTTCTCCGCAATCCTCTGGCCGCATCATTATTCGGCCTTCCATTGTCAATATTGTCGGAAGATTTTGCCGCCATTTTTCAGGCGGCCCCTAACAATGGGTCCGGCGGTTACAAATGGCCCCCGGCCGGTCCGGCCAATTGGCCGATATCGCAATGGAGACCATTTGTCCGACGCTCTAGATTGCATCTAAGTCAGAATTATTCAAACCCTCTTAGGAGTGCTCAAGAGTACAGATTGGCATCGCCGTAACCTTACGCGTAATGTTCCGTGTGCGTAGAACTACCTTGTAAAGGAACCAAAGTGACAACTATTACTACGACTGATCATCAAACTAGATTTGTCTCCGATTCCCAATGACGAATAATGCCTACAAAAGGAAATGGCTTTACAAATACGGTAATCATGATAAATGATGATGGCTGTCTTCATGTTACTGTGTCACTATTTGCTTTCACACCATATTTTTAAACAACGTTTCTATCTATCAACTTATACCCCAAATCACTGAATTAAAATCGTATCAAAGAAATATTTAAAAAAATTTAACCTTTTATGCTTTGTTTATTTATTTTTTTCTTGGTGGGATTTAAATTTGATTGAATAAAATTCAAATCTGCAATAGCGGAACATTTTATAGACACCGGACATTTGTTCGCCTTCGAACCGAAAATTTTACATAAACATAGTAATCACAATGCTCGAATAATAAAAGCGGTAATTGAAATACTGACATCCAAACAACATTAACAAAGACGGCGGGCTTAAATTAAACTCAACATGGTTCCCAGTATTACATGCTACAAAAACAAATAGAAATGTGCCTACTGCTGACTGCGACAAAGTACAAATGACTAGTATTTAAAAGCATTTTTTTTCTACAAAACACTCAGTTTACCTTACGATGGTAGCCAAAATGTCGGAACAAATCCAACACACACGGTATCACCCGTAAAAGAAACCCAAATAATTTTCCCAAATATTTTATACCATTTTTAACGAGTTGTAAATAGCTCACAATAAGAAAATGGGAATCAAGTTGGGGCAGAGTTGGATTCGAATCTCAAACCTTTTATCCGTGACTCCGCAACACTTACCATATGATCGCAACCCGATTTTTAGGTTTTTGTGGTTAGAATTAAAATATTATTTAAAAATTTGTCTTTAAATTAGTATATTCATAAATATTTTACCACGATAAGAATTTTTACATTAAAAAACGTATCTCTCCATTTCAACATCTTTTGTTTCGACGCCGATACATTTTTATGTGCCACTCTTTCATGTGAGTTATTAGGAAATTTATCGAGTCTTCATATGCGATAAAATCCTCATCAATGGATTAATCTTTGTGCTGTTCCTAATACCTAACGTAAAGAGTGTTTTGTATCTGGATCCGTATTACAATAAAACGACAAAGAATTTATCGATGTTATTTGACAAAGTAAACAATCATTTTTCACACATTTTTTTTTGTACTTTTACAAAAATCATAAAAATCATTTTTATTCAACTTTACTTTTAATATAAAAAACAGCAGAATTTAATTATATAATTCAATATAAAACATAACACATACCGTATTTTTCGGACGGTTCGGTCTCATGCGTCATCCAAAACATTTTTTTTTTTCTAAAAATGTATAGATAAACTAATGAATTCGTTCGTTCGCCTCGAAGTAAAGTGATTACCGCGTTTACCTGTTTTGTTTTGGATTTGATTCTCGACAAAATTAAAATGAATACTAATTAACATGGCTGTTTTTTTTCTAACAATCCTCGTATCCAAATTGATTCTTAAAGCTTTAAACTAACAATATTATCTTCGTTTAACGAACAATCATATAATCTTCGTCGTACCACTTCAACGCCCTTAGATAAGGGATTATTGATCGACATATTAAATTCAAATCAGTATATATGATTTTTTTTTGGTTACACAAAAAATAATTTTTACTTCTATGTAATAAAAATGATTTATAATTTATCGATATTTACAGATATTTAAATAGATATAAAGGCAGAAAGTGATAAAGATTATTTTACCCAACCAACGACGAGTCATGAATACTGTAAATACCTAAACTTCGTTTGTTCATTTTTAGAGAGGTTATCTCTTATTTAAATGAATACCAGAAGGTTTTATAAAATAATTTTGTTGTTGCTCAAAACTCACTACAAAAATAATAAAGATTTCAACATAATAAATCGACAAAATTTTCGGCCTCGTGGTGTAAAGGTCAGTGCGTTTGCCTACTATTCAAGAGTTCTCGGGTTCTATTCCCGACATGTTTGGTATGAAATATTTATTAAAATGGATGTTTTTACTCTGGAATATTTTATAATCCCTAGATTGGTACCTGAAGGGTCAGACTGATTATTTCATTCAGACATACTGAGATTGGTGTACTTATTCCGTGCCCAATGCACCATTAGGTGCGGAAAGGTAATAATGAAAAATTAGTGAGACGTGTCAATTTCCTTCTTAAACATAAAGTTGGTCGATTGTAAAAGAGAGAGATATTTTATATATACTTATAGAATATAAATATAAACATTTACAGGGCGTTTAACATGTATTTGATTTAAATTTTTGATTTAAGTACTCAAATATTTAAATTTTATTGTTATTTTCTTTTATTTGTAATTAATTATTTATTTATTTATACATCAACGGTTCAAAGAACCTTTTACAAAAAAAAATATTTACGTAAATAATCACAGCAGTGCACAATAAACATGTAGTACACAATATTAAATAATTGAATAATTAAAACCAAAAAAAAATATGTTCCAAATATAAATATAACACAGTAAAGTTGAGAATAACTAGATAATAATAATTTTAAAAAATAATACAACATTAGGATATTAAAAGAACATGAGTTTTTTGAGCAATAAAATAAAAAAAAAAAAAATTAAATTAACTAAATGATACCTTTATTTAGTGAAATCATCATCATCAGTTGGTTAAAAGAAGTTGCGATTTGGTTATAAATCCACCAATGAACAATTTAAATTGTGTCTAACATGTTAAATACAGAAATAAAAAATCGCGTATTCCAGGAAACAAATTTAAATAATAACATATTTTAAAATAAATTCATTCTTTTTCTAATAAATAACGAGTGAGAATTCGTTTTAATTCATGAACAAAGTTTGTATAGAAAATATCGAATATTTGTTCTCATTCATTTCCATGCCTGTGTATCCTAGGTAAAGGTGAGTGCATTTCAAAGTTGGTACGTAAATTGTTGCTAAAAAATAATTCCTAACTTCTAGTGCACCTACCAGGTATTCGAATTTGAATTAGTTCAAGCAGAGCAGAAATATTAGAAAATAAGAAACAATTCACGTTTTGAGCGAGGTTGGTGCCTTGGAACCCCGGTGACACTACGCACAGGAACGCGATGCGTTTCTTCATTGACTGGTTTTAGTAATAAATTAACTCACTGCATAACACTCACCACTCTGCCTATGTTCGATTCATTCATCTACATTTTCTTAACTTTTTCATGTGTTCAAATTGGTTATTGTCTTTATCGACTTCCATACATCTTTTACCGTTTTATTGTGATCTCGGGCCTTGTGAAGGGTTCGAAGTATAGGGGAGTGTGATGGTAGTCATTATTTTCACGGTCGATACCCTTTGGATGTTTTGCTCGTCTCATGTTGGTTCTAACCTCTCGATCACCGCCCTCCCCAAAACAAACCACCGCCAGTTCTCAGGGGAAAAAAAACTACCTGCGAGACTAGGCTCGATTCTGGAAACAATTTTAGTTTTTTTTTATTACTTCAAATATGCTTTGCATCATGGAATGTATCTATACCAAAAATATTTTTATATATTAAATTTGCATTAAAATAAATGTAGTGACTGAGCATATTTTTCTGTACCCATGATCATAATACTGTGTACAGAATTACAAAAAACAGTACTTAAATTATTGTTTTGACCTCTTATAAAGAAAATGCGTGATAGGTCAGGACTTACAAATGAGTTATCATACATTTAATTAATAAATATAATATCTTAACGAATAATTTAGATTTATACTTTTACATAATTACCGTCCTGAAAAATACGGCTTGATTTCCTCCCTAGGGAGTTATTCATATTTAAATTTATTTCAACAAAGAGGAAAAACATTTTTGAGAAGGAACTATGGAAGTCTAGGCATTTACAGGGCTAATGACCTGTCATTGGCTGGTTTAAGTAGCCACTTTACACACTGTGTAACTTTCACCATTCTGCCCATGTTTGAACATCCACATTTCCTCAACTCTTCCATCTGTTGACTTTTGTGAAGTAAAAGAGCTGAAACCTTTATCACGTGGGTGAGATTCATCTGGCTGAACCAAATCACCTACTAGGCAACGCTTGAAAAACACAGGGTGTAAAGTGGCCACTTAAACTAGTAAAAGTTTTCAAGTAGTAAGGTAAGTCGTTGTAGTGTTTAAGTCCATTATGAAGTATTTTTGACTGTTCTGTGTTTGTCTTTGCTTTTTAAATATGATAGTGTTGTCTGGTGTTATATTTGTGTATGTCAGCATTTTTGGCTAATATTATGTATTATGGCTAATATTATGTATTATTAATATTATGTCTTGTATGTTTCCCAGTGTTATTTTGTGCACAATTTTTAAGGTCTCAATTTTAGTCAAGTAGTTTATGTCAAACTGGTGTGTTTCAATACATTTTTTCATCTCTATAATCTAGCGAATTTTACACGTAATTTTTATTTTTCCTCATATTTTTTGTCTGGGATTTTAAAAAGTTTTAGCGAGTGAAATATCATTTTGAATAAAAAAAAACATTTCAAAAATCAGGCAATGAAGGGTTAGTGTCAGTTCATTTTAGAACCAACGAAAAAATTGAAAACCACATTAGAACAATCACTCTTTCCGGGGGGATCAAGAAAACAGTTCCGTGTGTGAAACAGAACCAGCATTTTGGACTATTGCTTTCGACTATATGGCTGCTCTTGGGAAACAATTCTGAATTTCCGTTAAAGTAAGTAATGGTTACAAGTGCAATACGATAGATAAGACGTTAAACAAATAGGAAAATATCACACTACACCAGTGTGGGATGAATATGGATTGGCATGGTTTAGCTTCAAGTCTTATATGTTTATCGTGTTTTTGAATACATTATATACCATTATTTTAATGCTTTTTTTGTCTTTGCTACATAGTTTTATATTTTATTTTTGCTCAGTTTCTTGTTAGTATGTTTCTTCATGTAACTATTGTAATCGGCTTAGGCCGCATATACAGGATGTTTTTTAAACCCTATCACATCGGAAACTACGATGATCAGTATGAGCAAGAAGACATATTGGCACATTAAAATATTTTTTTAGATTGAATAATTTTTTTAAAATAAAATATCAAAAAAAGCAAATGGTTGCTTACTTCTGCAGGGGTGAAACGAGAAGAGAAAAGGGGGGAGTCTGATACTGTGCCGCGCTCCCCTCGCTTCTCCTCTGCAGAAGTAAGCAACCATTTGTTTTTTCAAATATTTTTTTTTTTTTTAATTTTCTTTGTTCTTAATATTTTTTTTAAATCTGCTAATATGTCTTCTTGCCCATACTGACCATCGTGGTTTCGGATGTGACAGGGTACAAAGAACACCCTGTATAAATAAATTAATATTCTTGTTTTTTTTCTAACTAATTCGATACTCTTCTGATGAGAATATTTTATATATTTATTTGTAAAATTATTGAATTTGTAAAAAAATGTAAAATGAGATTTGTTGAGTGGGAAATCTAGTCATGTTCTTCTTATTCAGAGTTTGTGACTACGAGTACGTTTACAAATCCACTATAATTAGACTGGATCTTTAAAAATATTTATGTTTTCTTTTAAAGTAAAAAAATTACACTCGTTTTTAAAAGAACTTTGAAAGTTCACCTAGTTAAATTATACTTTGTATGCTTTTAAAGTCGTAAAGCTAAAGCTCAGTCTGCTCAGTTGCGAGTAACAACTCAAGCCATATCCTTATTTTACTATCACCCTAAATGTGTGTATTAGCCAAGTGAGTACCCCATGCAAAGACCATATTTTATTTTAGTAGAGTTTAAAAGGCTGAAGCCTAAATGGGCAGTGAGATACGCTGGTTTTATATTCACACACCCAAGAGGCTGTTGAACACGTGCCTTATCAATAAATTTCCCTTTTTAAACTAAAAGGTTCGCGAACAACGCGGTAAATTCTATGATTTGTTCAAGTTCGGATGACTTTTGGGCCTCCCGCCGCCGCCGCCTTCAATGTAGGGTGGACCTAGATATTGATTCCTCCTTACATCGGCCGTTACATAAAGCATTAAAACTGGTAAGTGTAACGTAATTTTATTGCGGTGTTTGTTTCTGGGAACCGCCTATACCTAGAAAAGTTTCCGCCTATATAATTTTCCTAAGGTTACATTTTATGTTCGTGAAGTAACACTTTCCCCTCAGTAGAAATGTGAGAATCAAATCTTTATGAAGAAGTCTGAAAAAGTTTTTTTTTTATGTTTAATCAATACGTGTGGTGGTGGTTTATTTATTTTGCATCAAATAGCGTCTAGATTTTATTTTCATTCTTGAAAGAAACTACAAACATCTATGTAGTTTTATTAGCTTTTGCCCAGTAAAATAAGTCCCGGTTTTTATCCTTACATTTGCATAAATTAGCTAAGGAATCTTTTGGTAGTAGATGATTACTAAAAACCAGTAAAAGTTTCTTTTATAGCAGAGAAACGTTTGATATTCGAAAACCCACGTAGGTCGTTCGTCTAAATATAGGCGAGATCAATTTTACACACTTCCGTGGTCCGCCGGCACCTTCCAGCGATCGATGCGTACGTCTTCCGGAACACTTGTTCCATTATGGTCCTTTATCCAACCTCTGTTGGACCTACCTATATGTACAGTGAGGCACAGTAAAGGACACTGCGTTATTCCGTCACTTTAAGGATACCTTCGTCCTCTCGTTAACGCACATCTCAATGAGCAGTAAACCTCGCGCTATCGATTTATTACCGAGGTTGTCTTTTACGGCGTGTAATTTTAATTTCATAAGCATTAAATTTAATATCGATAATCTGATTAGGAAACTGGCGATGGAAATTATTTTGTGTGGATATATTTATATTTTAAGCTATTTAATTCAATTATCCGCTTTGCGGTAGATCGTTGTATCGTCGATATTATAGTATAATTAGGTTTATTAAATTAGGTATGCTTTATTTAAGCCTTATAATAAAACATTCCCTTATAAGTTGTTTATGTTTGGAGTTGTAGTTTACAATCTTTTTCCATGTGATAATTACATCTTTGTTCTATAATTTATTTGTACAAACACATGATGTATACTTATTTCATTATTATTATATTATTACTTTATTCCCCATATTTGATCACTTAACATATACCTACTCATGATATGCCAACTAAACATACAGTTCAGTACAAAAGATCAATAATTTACTTTGAAAATTGAAAAAAAAAATACAATAAAGTGAGACGTTGTGTCCAAAAATGTCACACCAAATAAAAATTAAACAAGGTAATACTTCAAAATCTTTGACAACAAATGAAATTCATTAAAATTTATGAAAATAAAACAACATGACAGCCAAAGTGTAATTCTGGTATTTTAAACCGATAACTCAATTATTGTTTTTTCGTTATTTCAATGTCTTAATATTCTAAATTATCTCGGGTTACAAAGTATTAATTAATTCCGAAATGCATATAGTGTTTGTTAAGATCATCCCCTTTACTAGTAAAGAGCACACGACCCTACTAAAATAATCCAGGTCAAGCATTTTCATGGCGTTCACGTCTTTTCGTGTTATGCTGCATAAACTTAATATGTTTAGTTTTAACATCGTCAATCTGTTATAATCCATAAAATGTATTTGTATCTACATTGCACAGTGCAGACCTCACAGCCTCATTTGGATAAAAACTGTTCCAAAAAGGATACTAGTGCGACTTTGAGTTTTAACTTTAAAAATGTTGAGCTACAAAATGTCTTTACACGCGGTGATGTAACATCGTGTTACCTCCTATGGTGTTTTTAAACTTTTTTCGCATACTTTCGATTTTTTATAATATTTCATTAAAAAAATGTTACACATTCATTGATTGTAAAAATTATATTGTCATTGGAAGACATACGCGACTTTCTGGACATTTGACTTATTTTCAGAAATTTAGTTATTTCATATTTTCCAAATGAAAACAATTATTTATTTATTTATACATCAACAGTTTAAAGAACCTAATACGAAAAAAATGTCTTACAGAAATAATCACAGCACTGAACAATTCTTGGTGTAATGGGTAATATAAAATATAATAGTATAGTTAAAACTAAACAATTAAGTTAAAATGAAATGTAAAAAAACAACGAAAAATTCAAAAGAAACATAACATCTGTAAATAAAAAACAACAAAAATTGTATGTTCTAAATATAAATATAACCATATAAAGTTAAGAATAATTAAACATAAAATTTAATTTGTAATAAACTAGATAATAATAAAAAAGAAAAATAATGCAACATTTATACTTAATAAGTTTTTTAGAGCAATTCGAAAACTTAAATTATCTAAATAACACCTTTATTTTATCAGTTTGTTGGAAGAATAAGCCATTTGGCAATAAATCCAGCAATGTACAATTTATATGACGTACAACACGATTAAATCAACAAAAAAAAATATACGTGTCTAAAGAAACAAGGTTAAATTTAATAATAAATTTAAAAATAAATCAATAACTTTTCTAAAAAATAACGAGTGAGATAACATTTTAATTCATTAACAGAATTTAGATTGAAAATATAAAATATTTGTTCAAACTGATTTGTAAGTGCATTTCGAAGTTAGTCCGTGAATTGTTAAAAAACAATATTTTTTACTTCTAGTGCACCTACCAGGTAGTCGAATTTGAATTAGCTCAAGCAGAGCAGAGCTGTCACTTATTGATTTCATTATTTTAAATAAGAATAACAAATCTAAATTTATTTCAACAGAATAAATTTAAATATGAACAACTCCCTAGGGAGGAAATCCAGCCAGTCTGCAAGCATTTGGACATAATCAAACATTGTTGAAGAATAACAAATCAGCTATAACTCTACGGTCTGATAATTCAAGAAATCTCCTTTTACTTCTAAGGAAGTCATAATTTAAGGATTCTATACGTATTTTAAATTTATAATTCATAATTTATTTATAACAGCGCAAGAATTTATTTTGTGTACTTTCGATAGCAAGATAGTGAATTTCACAATAGGGTGACCAAACCGAAGAGTTGTATTCAAGTCTACTCCTCAATCGGAAATAGGCCTACAAACAATGACAAATTAAAGGAAACTCAATTCATGATCACAATTATAAAGGAAAAAGTAAGAGAATGCTTATCCGGACCAGCTGTTTTGAAAAATATCAAATGATTAAAAGATACAGAAAGCTAAGAAACAAACCTTATTGCCGGCAAAGCTACCATCTATCTCCTACCATCGCAAACCATTAAGCCCGCCCTGTCGGTTTTCAGTGATTTTATTTACATAGTACCATCGTCTTATCGCGTACACTTTGAGGGGAGAGAGACTTAACTTATGGCCGAGGGGGACTCTGAAACAACTTTGGACTGCGCTATAAATTTTGTTTGACCTTTATTAAGTTTACACGCGGTGAGTGCTTGTATGTATCTCCTCCAAAGTCCAATTTACGGCCTCGAAGTTTCCTCGTACGCATACATCAAGGGTCCATGCAAACATTTCGTCATACGTAGACTGCAAATCCTCTCACTTCCCCGGAAAGATTGATATACCTAACTTTCGTAGGACTTTGCGTCTTCGGCGTCAACAACAAACACATAATACTGACATTATAATTTACTGTCTTACGCAAACTATCATCATAAAATATTAATATACATTTTCGTACAAATAAACTTTAGGGCTTAAATTTAGTTTTTCATTTACCTTTTAAAGACATATATAAAACTATAAAAATATTGCATGATAATTGAACAATTATGAACTAAGAAATTTCAACGTATTCATAATCGATGAAGATATCACTATACATAATGTCTTAACCCATTGCTTATACTCGATGGTTTTGGATCTGATTCTTGGTAATATCTCTGTAATTGTAGTCTATTCTTAATCTGGTTTCATATTAATCACCGTAATTAGGCATTTCTTTAGTTTTTTTTTTAAGATATGGTTTTCGAAAATATTTTGAGGTCAAATTTAACCCCTTTAGAAGGTATAAATGTTAACATATTACAAGAGGTTTGTTAAACATTTTATTAAAAATTTGTGTAGTTTGTTTCAAGTGAAGGCGTTTATTGGGCTGTCAGACAGTGCGTTAAGTGGCCACTCAAACCAGCCTGTGTCGGACACCACTTAATATTACATTTTTAAAACAATTTTATGTTAGTTTTTATAAGAAAATTTATAAGAGGATGTAGTCCATCTAGAATCCAATTGCTTTTGTAACTTGGTTATAAGCTTAGACCTATACCTTGTCTGCGTAATCTATAAGTGTGAAAGCACTACAATTAATTATATGAATCATAAACGTATAAAACATGTGAGTCGAGGTCCTGGATTTAAATGAGTAATTTTAAATTTTATAATTTATTTTTTTGTTATTTTATATGTATGATTTGAATTTCATTTTGATATTTGATAATCCGACGCACTCTGCTACTATTAGTTTAATTTGTTTAATTTTGAATTAGATTTTTTTAAAATTTTATCCAGCGCGAAACAAGAGCGCGGGAAATCGGGCTATTTACGTAATTGTATTGAAAATATTTTTTCTACCTTTACATGTTTTTTGTATAAAATCGAGTAAAGAACTCAAATCCATAAAGATTGGCGGATTGGTTTTCACGGTGAAATTGGGCCCTCGCCTCGGGGCGTTTGTAGTCGTTCTTGGAAAAATCAGTCGGCCGGATTCAGAAGCGCGAAAGTTTGAATCTGGCCGTCGGCGGAGCGAGATGGAAATGACGATGCCGGGCGCACCTGTAGCAATCTTCAGATTACTGAGCACTCAGCCCTGCAGTCGTGGCTAATCACGTCTATAGCCTGACCGAAGGTTCCTCCTGCTTGCAGACCGCTGTGTAAGCCAGGCTCTAGATGGGGTTATCCCACGGCCTAAGCAATGATGTTCTGACCGTGACCTCTCTTTCGACAACGCTAGTACCTACGCTCGGTGAGCGAACATCGCGCGGAGTGAGGCCGTGGCCTGGTGCACTGTCCCTGCGTTCATCTCACGAAAGATCACAGGGTCCAGCCAGCTTGCCAGCAGCCAGCTCGGTTCCGAATTTACATCCATCAAAAAAAAAAAAAAAACTAAATTCAGCAATTGTACATAATATATAATTCAAGTAATGCTATTTGATATGAATTTTGAGGCGATTTTTTTATATTGCACCCGCTTTCTTATTTTATCAGTAAATTTACTTTGAATTTTTTGCATCTACTTTTCATTATGTAACGGGCATGGATGATGATGAAAAATCATATTTCATCAAAAATATTCAATTAAAAAAATTTATGAATCTTAAACATTACATCGTATCTTCACTTAATCCTTTTAATGTCAATGGAACCAATATTCAATACAGGAAAACCGTAATAAATCTAGGAGTACAAATAGATGAACATCTATGCTGGCTATACACTCACTAAGAAGGTTGTAAAAATTCTTACCCATTAATAAGAAATGCACCCTTGTTTATTTATTTGTTTATTTTTTTGCACCACAACAGGCCAGGAGGCCCAATAATAGTGGTAAATTACATCACAAAACACCTAGGCTTGAGAAAAATCACATTTTGATTTTTGTTTTCTCACCGGGAATCGAACCCGGAACCTTTCGTGTGTGAGTCAAACGTCTTGACCACTACACCACGGAGGCCGCCAAGCACCTTGTACAAGTATTACTACTAACCATTCTAGATTACGCTGATGTTTCCATGACTGATTTAAGCTGTGAGCAACTCGATAAACTTTAACGACTTCAGAATACATGCATAAGGTACATTTTTGGTCTTAGGAAATATGACCACATTTCTGATTATCGTAGGCAACTGAAATGGCTCAAAATTAGACAACGGAGAGACTATCACTCCCTCTCACTTCTGTTCAATGTAATTCATAGTCCTAATGCTCCTATATACCTGCGTGAATTTTTCAACGCTTATCAGTTCATGGTTTACCTTTTCATTCTAATACTCAAGGCACTCTCTTAATACCCATCCACAATTCCTTTTTCTTCTCTAACTCATATAGTGTCCATGCGGCTTGACTGTGGAATGATCTCCCATCCACCATCAAAGATGTTACTACATTACCTCTGTTTAAATAACGTCTGAAGAAACATCTCTTTTCTCTTCCTTAATCACTCCTCCTTTTCTTTTTCCTCTTTTTTCCTTTTTCCTGTAGAGTAATTGTTTTGATTTACGGTAATTTATAAACAAATACGTTTTTTTCTATTTTTTTATATCTTTAGCTTTTTAATCTTTATTTTCTATTGAATATGTTATTTAACTTGAAATTCAAAAATTAACTTTTATTTTATTAGTTGGTTGAATAAAATTGCCATTTGGCAATAAGCCCGCCAATTTTCAAATAACATTACGTACAAAAAGTTAAATATTTTTTTTTTTTAAATAAAAAAATCTTCCAACATTATTTTTTAAAATATGATTTTGTATTTTGCTGACGTCCTTTTTTGACTTCTAATCATAAATGCCTAAATAGTCAGGGCATCAAACGTAAACGCTTACCTAAAGGAAATACATTTATTAAAAATAGTTGAATGTAAGCATTCCAGTTTTTGTTATGAAAAAACTAGTCACACGACGTCACTGTATATAACAAAGGTTCACACAAGTTTACAAGGGCCACCGCTGCTTTTATTTTCATCCACTCAACGCCGAAGGGGTGTATTTCGCGCGTCCACATATTTAATTAAAGTCCAAATGGATTCACCCCCCCCCCCCTTCACCACTGGCACGACGACAATGGGACGGTAATGAATTTATCGATATTCGTCGATAAAGTTAAATCGAATATTCAATGCGAAAAATTGAATTTGTACGGGTTTTTGTCAAAACCATGATTGGTTGTATGTTATCGACAAAAAAAACAAAAAGTTTTATTAAAATATTATGAATTGATTTATTTCAGCACTTTTTCCTTATACGCATTTGATGGTGCAATGGTCCACTAACCGTAGCATTTCTCGATTTTTTGTTATATTAAGGCAAGATCATACAATTGATCGCATCTAAACTACTCTTAAACGATTTGATTTACGTTTTGACCCATAAGTTTCTTTGCAGACGTCGCTCAGTACATAACTCTCAATTTGAATTCAGCAATGCCGTGTTGTGTCGTTTTAAGATGTAGAAATGCTGCTGGGATAAAAAGGAAACAAGATGGGATCTCATTTTATGTGTAAGTAGCATATGCATGTCTAAGTAGCAAATGCATTACTCGAACATTTCATTTACGCTACTTTTTATTAATAAGAACATTGGTTTTAATTAATTCAATGGAATTTTATCTAATTTTTTGGTCATCTAATGAGAAAACTAACGCAAATTGGACCTCTCGGATTATACAGCCCCATGGTGGACATTTGATTAACAGTATTTTTCAAACATCAGTTATCATTTAATATGACAAAAAATTAATCATTTTTGTAAAATAAAATTTGTTTATTTTTTTAAGTTTAAAGTTCATTAATTCAACAACTCTTATTTAATAACCTTTTGCTTATCTACTCTCTTGTGTCAATCAATGTTTCCCCGCGTAGAATAAAATTTAAGAGTTTAGACCATTTGTGTTATGGTTATATTTTTCGCAATCTGGCAACATTGCCGCTCAAATTATGTGAATATTTATTAGATGTTGCAGTTTGGAAGAATCAAGCTAAATGTGCATAAAAGTTTTAATTAGTTACGCAATGATTGAGGAACAATGGGATAAAAAACTTGATTTTATATCGACGAACATCGGTAAATCGCTTATCACATAATTGTGATCAAGGGCCTCGACTCATTCTACCAAAGTACATAATACCACCTAGGTTTGAGTAAATTAGGTACCTGTTTGGTCACTATATTAGGAATTTCATCCACTTAATGCTTGGATTATATCATTATTCTTCCACCCTCCCGCATTCGCCCCTAATGGAGCACGGGTATCAATTGCAGAGTTATCTTGATCGTAAATTACATCTTTCCATAGAAAATCATTTATTTGTAACGTTAAAATGCAAAAACTATCTTCAGTACTTTCGATCAAATGTCGGTTCAACAAATATTTATTAAAACTTTGTTTTAAAATTTAACAAAAAACTGTTGAAAGATCTTTTAACTCTTGTGTGGCTGTGATGTCACACTAGTAGACATAAGACACAATACTTGATATATCTCTCTTATTTTTTTTAATGATGAGGTCGTGTTCTTTGTAATCTTCAAATAAACATTTTCACACCGGATATGGAAAGTAAAATTTCTATAACTATGTCAATACAAAAAATATTTATCCTTACTACGCGAAGAATGAATGTCCGCTAATTCAGCAACACATCTGTATAAAAGAGAGCACGAAGATAGAACTCATAACAATGAAGACAGATACGGTTTTCTGTGGCGAGTGTTGTGTAAAACAGATTTAGTTGGTTGATGACAGTGATGGAGGACGCACGCGCGTAATTTAATTTATTTGTTCATTTTTTTATTATTTTGCTATAACGGGGCTAAATTAAATGTTTTTTGCATAAGTTATGGAAAGGGAATTATTAAGCAGTATTTTTTCATGTTTTTTTTTTCTGAACCTTAGAATATTCCGTCTTTTACTAGTGGTAAAACGATGTCACATCACCGCCCGCAAAGGAATAATTTACCACACTATTTTAAGAGTTAATGCATAAATCATTGACCTCCGATTTATGAAAATTGCGGGTTTTTTAATTTTTAAATAATATTTTTGTATGTTATGTATAAAAAAAACCTTTAAATACGTTCCGTATTTTTAAATGTCAATGCAATTTTTAACATTTAAAATTTTGCGAAAGTGGCATCATAAGCAGCAAAAAATCAGTTTGATTTTTTTATTACTTTTTGAGGCTTTTTTTACATTTGGTGTTTTCCAGTTTCAAAGCTGCCTTCATTTTAAACGTCTTCCGTGTTTGATCGGACAAGTGATGTGTATGTTCGAGATTGAGGTGTTTACTTGACAGGTGGGTAAGGGAGATACAAGGGTTATTTGTTGCGAGGGGTGAATGAAGCCTTCGGTTACCTAATTGTAGCAAAACATAATATAATATAGATAAATTCGAATTAATATAAAATACAGAGAAAATAACGCAGAATACACAAACAAAAAACTTTTCCTAATTAATATCTGATAAAAAGTAAAATTTTTCCGGTATTGCTGTGAAATAATTTTACCGTTGATGTTTTTTTTGTGTTAATAATGTAAGTTGTTAATTTGTTTTGATGTTAACACAGCCTATTTTGAAAATATTTAAAATGGTAAATGTTTCATTTAAATATTATAAATATAATTTGAAATACATTAGTTTAAAGACATTTGAATTTATTTTATTAGAAAACTTGCCTCATCATTTTGAGATGGATATGCAATTTGATATAACTTAAAATAGAGGAAATATTATTTGTTAAATCTTTTTTGCCTTGCCATATTTCGTTTAAAAAAATAAAACAATTAATTACTAATAAAAATAAATGTTCATATCGTATACTTATATTATAATAAATGCGATTTCTTTAGAGGTATTTATAGAATAAACCGTGATATTTGAATTTTGTTTGTGTTTTTTGAAATGGTTTATATGACACGTTCTCATTTTAGTGAGGGAACATTATTCTTATTGAAAAAAATGATAATTATTGAAGATAAAATAAATTAACGATATTCCGAAAACGTCTCTTTTTATTTAGTTGCCGACAAAGTCCAGATTTTCCGTGATCTTCCAGAACGCAGTTAGGAAAATAAAAACCCTATGATATGGGCCTTTTTATTTGATGGCCACTCATACTGAGTGAATCTTGTGTTGTAAATACGTTCGTCCGTAAAGGTGAAAACGTTTGTGTATTAATGGCTAGGTGAAAGGCAGCGTCTTGAGAGTTTGTTTGGAATTTACGATACGGGAAAAAGCAAAATGCCCGCTCAGCTTCTGTTGTAACCTCTGAGCGTTGGCAGTTAAAGTTTACGCGCTGCCATCAGCTATCTCTTCCAAAGTCAGTAAAAACTTCAAACTTCAATGAACAAACAAGCTCACACAAACCTTTTCGGTATATAAATCTAAGGGCGAAAGCAGTTCGGTTCAGCCTGTCGCCGGTGTGCGTAGGTTTACCCCACTTTCCTACCTGCCGGCTTTGTATTCTTCCAAACCTTTATATGCTATTTCTCTCCCTCAAACAATAGCCTCTTATACAAATCAATTATTTCGATAAAACAGCCAGAATACCATTTAACCCGCTGCTTTACAAACTAAAATAAATATAATCTACCAATGAAATACTGTTCAAACTGTTAAATAAAAATTCTCGGAAAAAATCTCGTTTTGAAAACTGAAGTCCATCGCTTCGTCGGAGCCGACCATTTTTCATACAGCGACAAACGTCCGGTAAAAAGTTGTTCAAACTTTCCACCTGAAAGCTGCAGTAAATAGTCGCGCAACACTTTACCCCACCATCGTCCAGACGACCTGAGCGCATTCGAAGCAATAAAAGCTCGCGATAAAAGCTGATCTGTGAGCTTTTTTCATGCCTTAGGAGGCGCCAAGTCCAAAGACGGGAAAACAGAATTTTGGACCCACGCCAGTTTACCTGTCGACCGCCCTCCATAACAAACACGCAAACACCTCGGTCCTCTTACTCAGTGTCGACGGGCAGATTGTAACTAATGGTTTAACTTTGAAACTTGTCAATCTTGCAGATAAAACACCTATTTCTTTTTTACTATTATTTTGATTAACGAATGGTCGCTAATCGAATAAAAGCAAGCTAGATCACACCAACGAACGTTCTGAACATCAAAGTAATCTTCTTAATGGAGGTGTTGGAAAATGTACACCCTACATATAAGAATTCTTAGTGAGAACTCAATTCTAAAATGCGAACTTAGTTCTATCGAAACTTTCATTATTTTTTGCCGTCGATATATCCATATATATATGCATTGTTTGTCTTTCTGGAGCCATTTGTCATTCCGCTGGCCTGTCCGGGAACCATTTCGTCTATTGCTTTTTATAAAATCAATAAACTTTTATGGGTTCGATCAATCATACTGAAGTATTTATAAAGTCATATTCTAGCCATTATACGAGGCTCAATCCTTTTATTTATTATTTATTCACGGTAGGTTTATATGATCAAAGTTTCGTTTCATTTTTTAATACAAATAAAACCATAAATTTCGTTTCATGGTCCGATGGGATAAGGATCTTAGTCAATCAGTTTCAAGTAAGTATTACATTTTTGTTACTTCAGGGTTGTTTGAGGCACAAAGAATAATAATGGTCCATCTCCAAAATTTACCACTGGGGTTTTTTTCGATATATCTTTTGTTGGACATAAATATTGTTTACATTTTCGTGACTGAAATAGTTACAATGTGTCTTATGTCAACAAAAAATTCTGAAATTTTCAGTACCATATTATCGCATTACCTGTTGAGTGGGTAAAATTTTAACAATATTTTAAACTATTTTTCTTGAATATTAGAAAAATTATGAGCAAATGTGACTTCTTTACTTTTTTACACTAGGGCATTGTTTTACACGATTTCAAAATAACACGGTTGAAAAATTCAAAAATATTTTTTTTCAAAAATATTAATTTAACAAGGCTTAATAGTATGAAAGATTTGTTATTGGAATGCCCTACATTACACTTTAACTTGGAGTATAATATACTGAGTGATAGTAAATAATCTTTATTACGAATTTTCACATTGTTTTCATGTCATTTTGTATTTATGAAAAAAAAAGTAATGTAAATAGTTGACAATATTGTTTTTTTTAAAAAACAAATCAATTTTTACACAAGGAAACCTATCCACCATTATTTTTTTTTTAGTATTTATTTTTTTACACGGTATAGTTCCAGTATATTTAACATTATTCATAATCCACTAAATATAAATATCAGACGCCGAACAAAAGTCGCCAACATAGCAGACCGTATCGCTAAATTAAAATTGCAACCAGGTCATATCGCGATACAGGGACACGAGAGCTGGATACCCAGAGTTCTAAAATGGAGACTGTGAGAAAACAAAAGACCAGTAAAGTGACCCCGAAAAGAATGGGTTGACGATGATCCCAGTCGCGGGAAGAAATCGATCGAAAAAAGCACACAAGAGAAAAGAATGGAAAATATAAGAAAAGACCCATATCCAGCAGTGGCGAGATGGCTAAAAAAGAAGAAGAATAACCCTGTGTCTCGCGCATTTGTATTCTGTATTCGATTCCCGGTAAGGTCAAAGACAATAAGTAAATGCATTTTTTTAAAATTGTATTATAACAATTATTTTGCATTTTCTTCTTTTGTGCAAAAAATAAATTGAGCGTCTTTAAATTTTATTTAGTGGAGTTAAACCACGATTCTTCTCTGAGCCTCGCTTAGCAAGATGGAAATTATTTTCAGTGTAAACTTTCATTGAAGAATCTGAAGTTTTTATAAAATAATTGCAATATTTTAACGGGGTTGAATTGGTTTAGAATTTCCTTTTTTATTTTCCCGCGTTTCGAAGACCCACAGAAGCATCTTGATTTCGTTCATCCCTTTCGTTTGTTCCCCTTTCAATACGTGGCCCTGGACGGCTTCCCGCGTAAATTGTTCCCTTTGAGCAATCTTCGAAATTATTCTTTTCTATTCGCTCTTTCTCCTTCTTCCTCTCCTCACTTATCCGCCAGTATTTTGTGTACGAATTGAATGTGACGTATTTCTTTTATTTCTTTAATTTTTCATTTTTTCAGCAATGTTACATTTTTCAGTACTTTTTCAAATAGATGTATTTATTTAACTTTTTGTAGATACATACAAATTTGTTTTTAAACGGGCTTATAGAAAAATTATTCCAACTAACGAAAAGGGGGAATAAAGAGGGAAAAAACGAGGAGAGATCAGAAAAGAGAAGGAGAAGTTAGGAAAAAAAAGGCTTGAATTTATTTCAATTTACATTTGTTTACAAATATCCCTTGTATTTTATTTTTTTTAACTTCAGTTATAACAAAGTAAAATACTTTTCAAGTTTAAATATGACCATAGTTCACAGAAAACAAAAATCATAAATAAACTAACACAAAGTAAACAGGTAATCACAACGCGTTAACGAACTTTTTGATTTTATATTTACTAAAAGCGCAATTAAATAGTATAAAATTAAATTTTAATCCCTATTTTAGGTGCACAAATATAACCTAAAAATATTTGACGTTTAAGTTTGGTGTTAACGCGTCGACAGTTGATGGTAACGCTTCTACACAAAGAGTCTCCCAATTTTGTAAAACGTTGTCTCTGCCGCACCAGTCCGGTCGAAAATAATTCATATAATACTGAGAGAGACAGCGCTTTACAAAACAATTTAGAACGCATGTATATTCCTGTAGTTTCGGATCACTTCAATCCAAGTTTAAAAGGTCGAATTGTAACAAACGAATATGAATTCTATTTATTTAAAGAATAGATGTCAATTTCTTATCCGCCAATTTAGGATATTGTAGTCGACAATTTAGACAAAGCACAGCAGCATGAGATAACGGGTGTTTTTTTTAAATATTTCATTCATCAATAGGCAGGTAAACATACGAAACCTTACACCATGAGGCCGATTAATCTCCACTCGATTTATTTTGGCCACTTTTTTACTCGCGAGTAAAAACTAAAGAAATAAATTCAAAAATAAAATAATAAATAACCACCCACTCTAATTTTACCAAACGGAATGGATTGGCGCAATAGATGTAAAACAGTACTGCATATGATAGACACAATCGATTATTTCTAGTAATCATGTAATTCTATTTAATCAATAAAGCAACAAAACAATAGTTTAAACTATATAAAAAATAGAACGAGAATAATAGCTTGACTTGGCGCAGTTGGTTGGACGCGAGGAAAAATTCAGCAAAGTTTTTTTATCAATTGGTCTGGGTGTTGTGGTGTATTATTCATAACCTCCTTCCATATCTTTTCTTTCCTACCTGCTGACAAGCCTCTACAACAGAGACTTAGTGGGTCATTCCTTTAAACATTTATTTATTTTACCATACAAATCGAAGCTTGTTAATAAGTCAGACAAATTAAAATAAGTAAACTTGACATCTAAAAAATTAACGAATTTTTTTATGTTATAGAACACAGAAGATGTCTTCATAATAACAACTTCTCCGAATTTGTAAATCATCTATTCAATTTCGATAAAGACTCTTAAAAATATACAGGAGTTAGAATTTTACATACAAATAAATAAAAGCTTAAAATTAAAAGTAAATAATTTGGAAATTTTATATATTAGGAAGGCTTTGAATAATAATGCCCCAATAAAAGGGTTTAAAAAATTATGAAATCAAATTACCTTTAAATACAGCTCATCATACGGTGTTCTATTCTAATGGTTACCCTATGCCTAGAAAATTCATTCTTCTGCCTTCCTCTCCACCCCTTTTTTAAAATATTGCTCCTACAAGATAAAACATTTTTCTTACTATAATCAGTGCACGTAAATGTTTAGTAGGTACGCTTCTAATAGCGGCGTCCTATCAAAACGTTGGTTTATTATTTTTGTGCAATGGTGAAGGCCAGTAAGCTTTGCCTGATAGTGTAATCAGTATTCCGGCTTAGAGGCGGGTATGTCTTGGAATTGGGAGACAGAAAAATAGAGAAGTGGTTATATCCAAACAGTTACTCACATTTATTTAAATGTTTGACAACAAAGATAATGCTTAAAATATTGATGATATACTTTTTTAATGTTAACATATATATTTTTTTTATTTATTTACTTTCAACGCCGATAAGGTTTTTATATAACCTGTAGTGTGATAAAACTTACCTATTAAAAAATGCATTAAAAAAATACCATACGAAACTACTTTACACAAAAAAAAACATTAAAATAAGATAGAAAAAAATGTACTTAATTATTCCGTCAAAAGACTGGATTAATACCAAAAGTAATACGCTAACAAAATACAGACATAATTACAGCGGTAACGAAATTTTGAGCCGGACATAATATTTATCTTAAACAAATTATTTTAATAATCAATACATAATAGTATTTACAAAATAGATTTCTTCCGTTATCAAAATATAAAACGTAATATTTATGAATGTATGTTATGTTTTGTAAACAATTAATGTCAATGTTAGCGAAAACGAAAGCTATATTTCATTTCTACCCCTAAACATCACTAAACGTCACCCCAAGCACTTTGAGTTGAAACAATCTTTGAAGGGTCATTCTATAGCAGGTGAGAAGAGTCTTCTCAGGAGATGAAGTGTCGGGGCAAACAATATTATTTTTCCGGAAGGGAAACAGGAAGTCGATACAAAGCGATGAAGGAGAACAAAGCAGATATAACGGTTAGATAAAGCTCTTGAAAAATCTCAAAGTAATCAAAACACTTTTAGCGATTTGTTGCAGTAATGGAATTTTAATTAAGCGTTTTAATTAGACTTTAGTGCATAATGATTAATTTGAGATACGTGTTTGATGTGTTTGATAGTTTTTTTTAATTGATTTATTCCGGTGAAAGGCTGAATTGTGCAAAACTAATTCAACCATATAAGAAACCTTTTTTTATTAATATTTAATTACTTTATTTATTCATAAAGCTTCACATAAGCAACAGAGATGCAGAACACTTAAAAAAATATGGGTGGTTTAGATATAACAGGTCTTTATGACAGGGCTTAAGTTTACACAGAGTGTAACTACACCATTGTAGATATCTTTGAAAAACCCTTTTTTTCGGAGTTTCGAGAAAATTGTAAAGGTAAATTGTTATTTTTTTATTAGCTGTTTAAATACGTATTAAAAATAAACAGATATTTTACTAGGCAATAATACATAGAAAAATTATAAAGAAATCATTTATTCATTATCAAGTACCAAGTTGTTGGTGATTTATTTCATTGTAAGTTTAGTTCCTACGGGGCGACCCTTCTTCTGTATTTCATATACGAGAACATAAAAGTTCTAAATAATATAATAAAATTATTTATAATCTGTTGTTATTTTTTTATTTATATTTTATTTTTTCTTGATCCTATTTATAAGAACAAATTATTTATCTTTATAATTACTTTATATCAGTATTATACATATTTAAATGTATATTCTATTAACCTTAGTAGTAGTTCTAGATAATAATATATACGTTTGATAATGTATATGTTTGTGTATGTTTTATATGTGCGTTCATGTGTGTGTGCGTGCATGACTCGGGGTGTGGAATTGGTATTTTGATTTATTACCAATGATAACCTCCATAAAAAATGAAAATGTTAACAATTATTCTTTTCTTACTTGTGTTTCTTATTTTTTTGTCACTTTTGTATAATTTATGAAAACTTAATTGGTCTTTTTATGTTAGAAATTTTATGTATGACTGTATATTTACTGAATAAAATAAAATAAACACTTATTTTTTTATCGTTTAGTGTTATTCAAAATTATTTTAATTGCTTTATGAATACGAATTTTTTTCATCCTTTTTTTATGGGTTCAAAATATTTCTATAACACATTTTTTTCATCAATATTTTTTAACTGTTTATATAATTTTTATACCGTTTATATTTTCAGGCTTCTGAATTTGTTAATTACTGTTTCACTTTCAATTTGTTTTTAATGCAAAGTTTTACTTGTAGTGTTGTTACTTACCTCTTTTAACGTATATATATTATTTTATTATATTTGCAACTTATATGTGAAAAGCACTTAGTGCCGTTTATTTCAATAAAATAAAAAAACAGAAAGAATCTCAATAAATATCACTATTCACAGTTAAATAATTAAAACGCATCTTATTTATTTTTAACCTTAGGTTAAATTGTAAAACTTTTATTAAAATACTTTTTTATATATTAATGTTTATCTTTAGTGAAAAATAGATTTTCCGAATGTAGTTAAAATCAACAGCGCGGCTTTCCCGCTTCTGAAGCAAACGTCACAAGAAAATTGGTTCACCTCAAACGTGTACAAATAGCCCTTCTGTTGAAAGTGACGGCTTTTGTAGTAGGACCCTTGTTAAGCCTGTCGCAGCTCAACCATTTTTTCCATTCTCGGCAATTACGATGCAAAATTTTCGTAACAGGTGCTCTCCATGCAACGCCTTTGTTGTGCCTACAAAACTCAGAAACTTTACCGGTGAGGGGATTTTCCACTTCAATCAGGTGGGAAACCGAATATATTACTTTGCCGGTTCGTTGTTTTGATACAATTTTACCTGCCTAAATTCAACAAATATTGACAAATACCAATAATCACCGTATAATTAACAACAATGTTATATTTATCCTATGCAGATTGATTTGTTTTTGATTCTTAATAATACAAAAACTATATGAAAATCTAGTAAAATTAATAATACACATATACTTTGTTTTATCTGGACTCCGAAATACGCCTTTAAAATTAATTAATACTTTTAAACTTTTAACAATCAATAAAATTACCCTGCATACACGAATGTCCCGATTGTTTCCTTTTATAAACTTGTAATAATGCAAAGATTTTGAGGACCCATTAAACGATTATTGAGGGAGAACAAGGCGGGCTTCCTACCTGGTAGGTCATGCGCGGATCATATCCATAATATACGCTGTATTCTCAAGGAGATCAAAGAACTAAACAGTTCCTTGGCTATGGTGCTTCGTAGATTACGAAAAAACTTGATGGTCCGCACAGACCTACACTCTGAAAAATACTAGAATCATATCGGGTGCCTACAAAATAGCAAGCTTGTCAAAGCTCTCCACTCAAGTAGCGAATGCTGAGTCAAAATCAACGATGTTTTCACATATTGGTTTGAGGTCACCACCGAAGTTCGTCAAGGTTGCGTCCTAGCACCATTCCTTTTTATAATCCTCATGGACTTCATCCTAAGGAGTTCGATTTCACTTGATCGAGAAACATCCATCTCCTCCTTCCAAAAACTCTGCGGCCTAGAGTATGCCGATGATGCTGTTATAATTGACAATTCAGTCACGGGTATAATTGACAATTCAGTCAGGCCACTGTTGATAGCGTATAAGGGTACTCCGCATGCATAGGATTAAAAATCAATAATGCTTAAATCCATAAACATAAACTTCATGCCTTGATGCCCAAAATTCCCTGACTCTGTCAAACCAAATCATCAAAAGGGTCAAGAGTTTCAAATACTTGGGGGTTTATGTTACGTAAATGGCAGCTTTCAAAAAGAACTGGGAGTGCGGCTATGTATAGCAGGCACCCCATTCAACAGTATGAAGGCTCTCTGGAGATCGGATATTTACTTAGTGAAAACCAAATGCCACCTTTATATCGCCTGCATAACACCTATTCTCCACTATAGATACGAATCGAGGCACCTCACTTGGGCCCAAAACAGCAAAATACTGAATTTTGAGAATAGGTGTCTCAGAAGAATCTTGTGTGTGCCTTGGTTTGACTTTGTGCGTAATAAAGTAATAAGAGAATGGACGCAGCAAACTTCGGTAACAACTATCAAGCAGAAGTGATACGGTTGGCTTGGCCATGTACTGCGGATGCCTCTCGAGAGCCTTAACCACGTTTGCCTTCTTTACAAGGCATCAGGTTCTCGACGTCATGGACGTTCACTGCTGACTGCTTGTCTGCAGTTCATGTCAGAACTACGAGACGCGAACCTGACTTGGGAAAATTCACAGCAACTAACAGCCGACAGAGACCCCTGGAGGATCTTCGCGGACACCATATGCTCCAACTAGGGAGCGATCATGGAATGAAAAAAAATAAGAAGTAGACGTAAACTAGACACAAGATCTGGACTTTTTTGGTGCAAGTCTTTTTAGCTTTAAACAATCACTTAGATTGAACAGATCTTGTCTCGAGGTAATAAATTTTTTTTTTTTTTTGTCCTAGCTTTAATTTTTTTAGTTTTATTTTATTTTCATTACGCCTATACATATTACAAAGTAATGCTTTTACCATTGTTAAATGGACTAAATAAGTCCGTAAATAAATAAACAAATAAATAAATGGAGAAATTCTCTTAAACTTTTTATCTTTTAAGGGATTTCTTTTCTCTTTAGTAGCAAAAAGGACGGGCGATTTTGATCAGTTTTGATTTATTTGTTTCCCGTTTTTAACAATCACTTAAAATAAATAATTAAAAACTCTGTTTTCACTCGTAAAACACCCAAAACAATAATTTGGTCACAATATTAATTTCGTTGATATCTTATCTTTAATCAAAGTCAATCTACCTTGAAGAGTCAATTATATGATTGCGTGTTTTAAATAAAAGGAAAAATAGGTAAACTTTACACAATCCTGAATATTTTTTTGTATCTCGTAAAAAACTAACAAAATTGGATAAACTTAAATATTTTTTGACTGTGAAAACTAATAAATATCTTTCCACGTAATTTTCGCGCTTTTTTTACGAATAATAATTAGATCTTTATCAATATTATTTTTGAATTCCTATAATATTTAACAAGAGAAAATGGTGGTTCTACAAATCTCCGTCGTGTTATCCATCCTGTATAAACAGTTTTATGCTAATTTTCGTCTAACCCATTAAAATATTTTACGGAATTTTGAATCCCGTTTTTGAATCATGGAGTGCGTGATCAGATATAAAGCGGATTATTAAGCCGACCCGTTGTTCGAATGCAATCAATTAAACGGTGTTTGATGTTAACGCCTCGTACACAATAAATCCAGCCTTCAGATGGAAGGGTGTGATAAGGCTGATACTCCCTTAATGCACGCAATTAAAGCATTACTGTGCCAGATATAGCTTATTCAGGCGAGACAAGAGTCTTCTTCTGTGCCTTAATCTAAACAATAGCACATGCGGGAGTCCCTTTGTTCCACTTTGCTTTCTGAGTCTCACTTATTGATTTACTGTTGTATATCTAATATCAAACACCACGTTTCCACGCTAACCTGAATATTTTTTAAATATATTCTTTATTTGAACAAACTTCCCTTTTTAATTATATTGAAACATCAACAAACTATTGATTATTTATAGAACGACGGTAACGATAAGAAAATCAACAGTTGTAATGAAAACCATTCTAACCAAATATTACCTACATGTGTTGGCATTAAATTGGTTTTTAAATTACCCTAAAATTCGTAAGCATTGATCTTTCATTTCGTTTTTTATATTCAAGTTATTAAATAAACCACACTTTAAAGTAAAAAATGTTTTGGAAAAAAAATTGGCAATTAATTTATTTACATAGAAAGCACGGAAACAGGAAACTTCTTGACAATTGTAACTTAATTATTAAATAATCTGTTTATATTATAAACATACCTATGTTTTATATGTATACTTATATTATATTATGAACATATTTGTTATGAAATCAATGAAAATCAATGAAATGTTGGAATGAAAGGGAATAAAATCAGGGAAAAAATTAGTTGTAGAGAGGGTGTTAAAATACACGGAAAAAAGAAAAATGTGAGAAGGTTTGCCAATGTCATCGCTATGATTAAAACTGAAGCTCTAACATTCACAGAGAAAGTATTAAATAATAAATATATAGGTGTAGAAATTTTGCATGTCAATAAAATGGTTTTCGTTTAGATAATTTAGAACGATTAGAAATTAGTAAAGCCATTAATCAAAAACTTCAAGTAATCAATTAAATTTAACTTCGAGTCCTCTTTTAAAACTATTCCCGTTATGATTTATTTTATCTTCTTTTTCTTTTTTTCTTTCAATTTTCTGTCTCTTTCGTACAGTATTTTATTATATAAATAGCAACGCGTGTAATTAAAAGTTAGTTAAATTCCTGACGATGAGGTAGTAACCTCGAAACCAGTCGAAGTGTAATTAAAAAAATTAAAGAGGTTCATACAAATGTATAAACAAATAAGTTTAATATGTCATACCACAAAGGGAAAAATGATTTTGATAACAATAAAATAAAATATATTATCACAATAAACAGAAGCAAAACTAAACTGATGATTGTGGCCCGTGATGAGCAGCAAATTAATGTAAAAATGTTTAAAGCGACTCTGAAAAACGCAAAAGAGTTTGTGAACCATGGAAGCAAGATTCCTGGGATGGTAAAACAAGAAGAGAAGTCGACTGCCGCACACATCAAGCAAAGCTTGCGTTTAACGAAAAATCCAATATTTTCGAGTCAAACAACGTAACCTAAAACTCCATAAGCAACTTGACAACACATACGTATGAAGCATATTGATTCAATTCAATTCAATTCAATTCATTTATTTAAATATGACATATACATTACGAACATACATTTAATACGTACATATTAAAAAAAAAGAAAAAAATTACATGAAAGAGATTCATGTCAAAGTAGTAGGAGAATACTGCTCCGGAAAACCCCTTCGGATACATGGAACAGATCAATATCCAAAGCGATGTCGTTCAGCATAGCGGTAGCTCTTCCAAAAGGTATAACCATCGGCAGGTTGGTTCTGTATATCGGAGTATGAAACAATCTATGCTGACGCTGTCTTAGGTAATTATCAGGAACATACAAACCAATGCTCATCATAATCTCAGGATTATCGACAATACCGCGCAACAATCGATAAACATTGATGTACCGTTAAAAAATATGGTGCTTTACCGAAAGAGATATAAAAAGACTTGAGGCTTTTGAGATGTAGTACTACAGAAGAATATTAGAGATTTCCTGGAGATACTACATCATTTATGACATTTCTCAGCAAATTCGAAGAAGAGAGGCACCTAACCAAAATCATCTCAGAAATGCGGCACCAATGGATCGGCCACATTATGCGCCATGGAATGACTGAGGGGACAAATCACAGAGGGCGCCCCCGACGTGAGTATTTGGAGCAAGTGTACGAAAATTTGAACCACGTCTCATGTGTTGAGCTAAAGAAGGCCACTGAGAATAAAGAACAATGGGGGTCGAGATGCAGGACTTTGCTGCAAACTAATCCCCAGGAGTGAGACTGTGAAGAAAGATTAGTTATATTATGTACATTTTCATATATAATATACATACTTCGATACAATATTATATTCATACTTATTTATTATATATAAACATTATAAATTTATTTCTTACTTAATTTATTTTTTTAATTCATGTCTATTGCTAATAATACGTTCATGTATTTTATTTGTCGCTAAAAATAGGTTCCTTAGTTTAGAAACCGATAGATCCTTACAAGTATTATGTATATTTACCGCAAGTATACTCACCGCACTGTTTCGCTTGTTTGAATTATTCTTAGTGCTTAAGAAGAATACAGGTTTGTAACTTTAAATATCTGATTTTTTTAATATATAAATAAATAATTAAGAAAAAAAAAACGTTGTCTCACAAATAATAGCTTATTGAAATCTTGTTTGCATTTTAGGAATACCTAATAACTAAAAAGTGAAAATTAATAATATTTCAACAGAAATGAAGAATATTTTAAAGAAATGTGAAAAACTAGAATCTGTAACATCCTCAATGTTTGAACTGTCACATTTCTCAAGCTCTTTTATCCGTTGATTTTCGTGAAGTCCGAAAATATATCTTATACCGGTTCACTAAATTTAATATAATAAACGGTTCGGAATAAAATATCCTTGAAAAGATTAACAGTATTAAAATGTGTGAAATGTTTTCGATTTAGACACCCTTGGAAGTATTACACAATTTTAGCATCGGAGGAACGAATAGATAAACAAACAAAAAACTCATCGCTTATTGAAAATCTTTATAAAGGTTCTAAAGCTCTTAAAAGCTCGCGAGGACGGGTGCCCTTGTACAGTTAAAGTCGAGTTATGTAAACTTTCCCGCGCAGCAGACGCAGGCGTAAATAACATGTCAAACACACGGGACTCCGTTTGTTTTGTTTTCACTCTTCAGTGGGCACTCTGGCGGCGGACAATGGCACTCGACGCGCGAAAAAGCGGTCAGAGATTTTGCGAAATAAATTCACTCATCTTCGCTTATGTCCACAGCTGGCGGTGATGTAAAAAGTCGGGGTAACTCGGCCACATGTGGCACCCAGCGTGACCAATCTGATTCGCTGCCATACCGTGTCAATGATACGGTGTACGGATTTTTGTACTCCACTTTATTCAATTCGATTCTGAAATTAATAATTTGAACCTTTATAAAAATAAATATGATTAAACAATTTTACTATGTAACATTGTTGATATACATATTTATCATTTTTTTCTTATGATAAAAAAACGAATGCATGCATTATTGATCATTTGTCAAAGTAAGAAACATTTTAACTGTTGTGTAGGTTCGATTATTTTCAGTTTGGTATTTTGGGAGATTTGCGTATATTCCATTACAGTAATCTAGACCCAAAACGACATAAACATTCTCAAGAGCTTTAATTGCAACTATAGAAATATTTCTACATACGGATTTGATTTGTCAGAAAAGTTTCTAAAGATTGTCGGGGATAAATATTTTTGTTTATTTCGTACAGAGCAGCATATAATCATCACCATTCCTCTTCCGTAGGTAATGGCACATAGGGAACTGCATTGGTACACCAATCGCAACATATTTTGATAATTTTTGTTACATAAAGGTAAGATGATCTTCAAATTTCAATCCAGGGTTTATGAAATATTCTACTGTAAAAACAATTTTTTTTTAAAAAAATATTTTGCTTCAAACGTGCCGGGAATCGGACCCACGACCCATCGTTTAGTTGGAATTGATATGTTAATTCATTTTTTTTATTTACTAATATATATATAAGTAGAGTATTTTTCCCGAAAAAATGGGATAAACCCATAGTAAATACAATCAGGATATTGCAATACAATGAGCGAACATAATAATATAGTGTAATAAACTATAAATTATTATTTTCACGTGTATACTTACAACAATATAAAAATTATAAGTTAATGAGTAACCAAACATTTTAACGATTGTAAAAATATTATAAAATGATTTATATTAAACATCAGTTTTAAAACATGTTTTAAAAAATATAAAAAAGGCTTTTGAATTATTTTGTTAGAAGTCACGGTTCTTTCAAACAACCATACTCCTATCTGCATCCGATGGTGCACTACAATTTTACACTAAATAGAGCTATTTTTCAATATCTATTACATGAAGGTAAAGTTATCAGTCTCGCGCTTCAGGTGCCAGTCCAGGGACATTGAAATTTTTCAGTGTGAAACCTACTTTAAGTGAATATTTTTTGAAGACATTTCGAGAAATCGAATCCGAGTCTTCAAGCATGGTAAGCATGCACACCACTGCACTACAATGTGGACTACAATGTGGACAATGCTGACTTATCTTCACTCAATTTCCCTTTTTCATGTTTTTAGCTGATAGCTGAGAGTAGCCCTCGAGTTGAAAACAGTCGTCAAGGTTTCTGGTTTTATTTCACACGCATATCTGTATTGTTCCTCCGACCGGATACTGAAAATTTAAAATAATACCAATGTACGTATGGAAGCAAATAAAATAAAATACCGAGTAGACTACCTACACATATAATTAAAAACGAAAACACTGTAAAAAAAATAAAAGCAAGTTTGTGTTTTTGTGAAACTTGTGAAACGGTTGTATAGTGATTCATAAAAATGTAAGACGCAGCTGTGTGGGCAATTTGAATTACTACATGTGCACTTTTGACATCTCCATTAAATGCCTCGCTATTTCCTGTTATAGTCTATTACTAAGCCGGCAATTCAACTTTCTGTACCTCAACTTCCTCGGCCGCCTTGCGACTGCACACTTGCGCAGGAAGAGAAAATAGAAAATACACACACTGGAGGAAAGTAAGCGGTTTTAGCCACTCGGGTAACTGCATCTACTTCCGCCGGAAACACAATCTCATCGTCTAATTGAAGGATTTCCTGTTTTAAGGCGCCCCTTTTCTCTGACAAACATCCCCATACATGGTTTACTCTTTCTGTGCGTTTATTAAATCTCGCCTTTGTTTTACTGAGAAACTGTTTACTAAATTAAAAAGATTTTTGCCGTATTTTTTTAGAGAAACTTTTTGAACACAGTATTTTTTATTGAATAAGTGTTTATTTGGTGCTAGATTTTATAATATTGATCAAAACTTTTATCTTTTAAAGTAATTCTTAAATAATTTATTCAATTAATAAAAAAATCAAAGTATTAAATACGATATAATTCATTACGTTATTGTATTGCATTGTATTATTAAGTAATTAAAAAATACACATATGCTTTTAAATATATCATTTTTGCAAATTGTTTTTAATGTAGAGACGTTTTTAGCTTCCCTTATATTCTTTACCAACTCAGTTAAAACTTTTGAGCCTTAAAAAAACTATTTATTTTAATAAATTTCTTGTCATCTGTTGCCAAAAATATTGTTTATAATCTCGAATAAAAATAAAATAATATTTAAGAAATAAGTTTAATTAAATTTTATATAAGTTATTTTGAAGTAATCGCTATTTTTAATTTTTTGATACGTTATAATGATTTCTTCAAGTTGGTTTTATACATTATGAATTGAAGATTTAATAAGTTTTTGAAATTTGATTTGTGGTCTTTGCGCTGGTGACAATAATTATATTTTCGGTAGAAAATCTTTTTTTCGCTCTTAAATTTATTATTCAAAATCCGCAATCAATGTTGGCAGCTAAATTTAAAGTAAGCGTGTGTTACTAAGGATTTTGATATGGCGTCGAACAAATTTACCATCAAAGAACATCCCTTGTGGGGAGTCTATTTTCATTAGAATACGTATATGCAAATATCTTATGTAATATTATCCCGAATGATATCATAGCATTATGCCGTATATTTAATACGCGCAGACCCTTCTTGTACAAGATAAACGTTTCTCCTAATAATATACGCCTATACGGCTCATTACATGAACAGAGGCGTAATACACACTCCTCTGATACCAGTAGAAGCCTAATGCTATTTTTATGCTAATTCTCTAGTATTTCTTGAAACTTTACAGTCTGACAAACAATGGTATCATTTCATACAATAACATATCTTTTTTCCTTTCTTCCACATCTTATGGTGCATAAGGCATTTCAACATTTACAATATCAACATCGGCGTTAATTCAATAATTAATTACACTAATGCATTCAAGTAATTAATTAATTTTTTATTTACTGGATTAGGTAACAAAGGAGTCTAAGTCATTTTAAAAATTCAAATCTGGTTTGAGTAATTAGTTTGTTCGAACAAAAATGGATTACTGCCATAGAATGTAGAATAACTGATGAACAACCAAAATGTATTTATAAATGTAAAATCTAATAGGAAGTGGTATAATGTTTAAAGTTTAATGATATGTATAAACTTAATATGTATGTATAAAATATCATATGAATATGTTTATGCGAATATACTCGTCTAGAGATATTTGTGTGTATGTATAGTTATGAATGCATTACAACTACCCTGACTCAACACAGATTTCCTAGCGAGTCAGGGCAAGTTCACAGGCATGAGTTGTTCTTGATCGTGTTGCATTAAACTGTGTCTCTGTTTCTAATAAATGCAAATACAATATTATTAATAATTAAAAAAATAATGAAAAAGTTCTTCATTGAAAATTCTTGGTGGAAGTTCTTTGGAATTTATTATTTAAAAAAAGACCAGTGAACATTTAATCCACAAATTTGAAATAATCAAGGAGTTATTATTAAGTTGTTGAAAAAAAAATATATTATAATATGTTTATTACCTGGTAACAATTTTAAATCTGCTTTAGATAAAATAATATTAATTTAAAAGATTTTAATATAATTTAGAATTTTTGGCGATTTTGTATGAAAAGGATCTATTTTATAATATTAAGGCAGACTACACAATGAATTACACAAAAATAGTGCTTTAAATAAAGATGTTTCTTATTTGCTGTTCATGAACGTACTTGATTAGACATAAAGTGATTGATTTATTAAAAGTTCGGATGCTGAATTCCCGTGCAATTATACCCAGACGGTGCGCGACACGCACAGCTCCTATTATACCTTCGAAATTCTGCATTCAATTTATCTATAACTTGATTTATACTAACTTTAGTGTTTGTTGGTTGTTACAGGGTGTGCTTTCGTCAAGTTTAGTTCCCATCAAGAGGCACAAGCGGCAATCAACACACTGCACGGAAGTCAAACTATGCCGGTAAGTGAATGATTTATTAAATGATTTTGCTAATTATGTTGCATCGTTTCAAGAATGAATTATTTATCTAAAATATAAAACAATCACATGCGAGTAAAATTATTGTGTCTTTTACTCTTTGACAACAGATAAGCGAAGACAAATACTTTATAAGATTTGTTTACGGGTACCGGTTCGGATATAAAGAAGTCAGATGATATTCTTTAATTAAATGTTACAAACGAAACAATTTTGAAAATTACCTGTCGATCATGTCGAATTCTACATTGAGTTCGGCGGATATTATTGACATCAAAAGCGTGCATGATGTATAATACTCTCATTTATTTCCATAAAACATATTGAACAGTTGGTTTTTTTTTAAAACATCGTGATACTTCTCCTTGTAATATTTATTTTATAATTTCAATAAACTATTTTGCGCGATAATTCTTTATTGGTAAAAAATAATTGTAAAATTTGATAATGCAAAAAATAATACGAATATCAAAGCCACCCCTGAACTGAATAAACAACCCTTTCTTAAAAAAGAAGAAGCCTCTTAAAAAAATCATTATTCCTTTCAAACAATTAATTTAAAATATAAGATAATGGTGTTCATCCGAGAACTTAATTTCTTGATAATAGTTTATTTTTGCAAAGTAAAAAGCGCGGTCTGTTATTATTATGATATTTTCGTCAAAAGCCTCCTTTCAAGGGGTAAGGGTAATTTTCTATCATTATAGCATTTGGAAGTTGGCCAAAAAACTGTATACTTTGCTTTCTTTATTACTTTTTCAGAATGGTTAACCTTTTTTTCTTGGAAAGTTTACATAAATTTCAATTAAGAAAGTCTGGATTTAAAACAAATTATATTGTCATGATAATAATTTATTCGCATTATGCGAAAATACAGTACATTTAGTCAGTCGCAGTTTCCTTATTCATATTATTCAAAAACATGCTCAGAATTTATATTTTTTACGTATTTATTTGAGAGTCCACAGATAGTGAGAGTTAAGCCTTTTACTTTTTTATGCGAAAGCGTTGCGTGATGTGCCTGTTTCATTTGAACTGAAAATTTATAGGGCCCGGGTTTACGGTTTGGAACGAATCTCGATTTTTAATTTATAAACATACAATTCAAAATCAGTTTAATCTTTTATTGCAAATTTATGTTATCTGACTTACGATTCGATAACTGTACAATTCTTATATTATGCGATTCATAAACTGCAGACCAATGTTTGCCAAATCCCCCGTAACAAGATTTCTAGCCAACCCAATATCTGGTAGAATGACCACACTTGCCTGAGGCTTTACATTTATTTCCAACCCTTTAGACCCATGCCGCCCATGCCCGCCCATCATGTGCATAGAATATTAATAAAACAAAGCAGTTGTTTGAATAATCTCATCATCCCAAAATAGTATTGGCGTAATAGTCCTTTTTTGCGCGAGTCAAACCATGAACTTATCTGAGTTAGAAAAAGAAACTTGTTGGAAGCGCATTGGAGTTTTGGGGAGTGGTAGGTTCTTGCGGCTAAGTACGCACTGTTGTTGGGTATTCGTTAGATCTCTCAATAGTAATATAGCCACCTTCTTCTAGAGAAAGGGGGGTAGTACGACCCACCTACGACGTAGTTACGGTGTCACGCTTTTGTAATGGAAATCTGTGAATGTATAAATTTTCTTATTTTACCCTGGCGGACTTTCTTCTCAGTATTTTTCTTCGTTTAATCTTATTTATGTTGGCGTATAGCTCTGTTTTGTAAAACATGAATTCTGTCTCTTGAAAATGTGATTTTTAATGTAAGCATTCTCCAAGATACGCGCAAATAAATATGTATTTATGCCTCGTAATATAATCCGAGCTAATTTGGTTTCAAACATGTTTTTAGATTGCGACAGTAATTATGTCTCATTTCGAAAAAAAAAATATCAACAAAGAGCCAGATTCTTTAAGACCTTTTAAAACATATAACATCTTTAATTTACCTTAGCTGAGTAGCGTTATGTATTTTTAATTACACTTTTCTACCTACTTTAGAAAACTAATTTATTTATTTAATTTATTTATCAGATGATTTTTTAAATATTGATTTGCATAATGAATATTTGAGTTTTTTCTTAATATTTTCGTAGAGTATGTATTTTTGAGTTTAACCAGATTAAATAACCATGAATGCATGACGAAAATATGACATCACCCGTTAAATTCAACACGTGTTTCGATGTCAGTTATACTTTTTTTTATATACACTTATATTCTTCTAAAGAAATTCAGCAAAAGATGCGTAATATTATATTTCAAAACATGATATTCATTGCCAGAAAACATTATGAAACATTGGGACACAAAGAAAGTAATTTCCTTTAGTAAATAATAGTTTCCCTTGTCGGTGAAATATAACCGAGGTACATCGTGGAGCTACCGGTGACCTATTTCCGATTTTCATTTCCAAATGCTGGCTGCTTGTCAGTGAGAGGAGGTTGACACGTTTATATTTGTGACAGTAGAAGGGAGGAAGGGTTTCTGTTATTCAGCGGTGCGTGAGTTCCAATCCATTCGTCCAATTTACTATCAGGCACTCCACAAATCAGCACAATTCCATACCACGTTGCGCGGGCGGCAAACAGCAACTGATCCACTCTTATTTTTATGTGCCGGATTTACTAGATTAAAATACAACTGAAAAAACTAACAATTGATGTCTTATTTTTACTAGCAGCTGATTTTTTATAGAATCTCATTCCAAAGGTACTTTTGAATTTATTTAATTTTTCAAAAAACAAGTAGTATTAGGTAACCGATGTTTTATTTTAAAACATCAATACATTAATAAGTAAATTAGAGTTTTATTTATATTTATTTATTTTAAATACATATATATATATATGAAGTGAAATTAATGAAAAGTTATTTAAAAAAATATTTTTTCGAGTTTGTTTTTTTTTTGTTTTCGGAGGATGAAGGTGTCAGCGATATTTTTGCTCATTGAATTAAATAATGCTTATTATCAAAAAAAGTAATCATAAACATGTGCTTTGCAAAATGTCATGTCTTAGCGACAACCTACAATATTAATCGGGAAAAAAAATAGAATCGGTCGATTTTTTCTTTAAACGCGTTTAATTTATAAACTATTTATAAAAAAAAGACACATTATGCTTATAATATTCAACTAGCCATAAATAAAACAATTCCTATAGTCGGAGATTAATAATTACAAAAATATTTTGTTTAATATTTTATATACGATTGTTTATTCAAAAGAAATTTATGTATAAGCAATAAACCCCTTAGTTCTTTCTACATAAAATAAGTCATTTATCTGCACCAAAAATATTTTTAAAAATCAATAATTTTTAGGGTGTGTTTTGGTGAAAATTGACCAAATCGGTTGCACGACAACAGTTAGATAAAACGGCCCTAAAAGCAGAATTTCACAAAAAAATATTTATAAATTTGAAGTATTATTAGATCCTTAAGCTTTATATTTTTCATTGCCGATTTTAAAACGTTTATTAATGGGATTTAAAAAAAAACTAATACAATAACTAATGATTCAGATTTAACTTTAAACTCTGGTTAAAATAAGATTTGAAACGATGACTCGATTCATAAATAAATATATATTTACTTCCAAAAGAGGCACTAGCGTCATAATTTTTCATTTCATTGCACATTTATCTTCTATTAAACAAAAAGGCGATACTTGAAATACGCTATTGGTTGTGTATGTATGCATACACAGATAATGCCTTTAACACCCACCACTGATATAAACTCCCTTTAGCCAGCCGAGAATTTAACAGCCTCGAGAATATCCCAAGTATGTACAAGGGAAAACATCATTTACAAAACAAATATCTTAAAATTATTTCGGTTTTAGGCCGCTTTTAAGGAAACATTCGCGGTCTAATTAGATGAGAAATGAGGTATTTAAAATTATTCTGCCATTTTCTTTGTGCTGTGTTTCAAAATATTTTAGTGGCATCTGCTCTTGCGTCCTATCGAGTGAAGCATTCGCGATTCTTTTGATAACTTTTTGTTCGCATCTTCCTACTTAAAACATTGGAAGACGTTTTAATAACAATGAAAATTCAAAAAAGATACGAAAAGTTTATTTCAATTATCATACTTATTTGTTAAGTTCTACTTTTAAAACCTAGAGTTTTCATCTGTTTTCTTGTATATGTCTTCTCCTATTTTAATCATTGATGTTTGGTACGTTTGTTAAATCGTCAGAAATTTTTAATAGCGGCACATTTTTGAATTTCTCATGTTGTTTCGGCGTTTGAGTTACCGTGGATTTTACGAAATCATTATTAAATTCTTCATACTTGCTAAATAAAACGTTTATGTATAATCTTTGTTAATCAAAATATACTCGTAATATAGAAAAAACTTAAACACACAAAGTTTTATCATTTTTCAAATTCATATTACAGGAAATTAATGAATGCCTAATGTTTTCGTTTTACATTAAAAAAAGTTTAAGTTTATTTACTTCTTAAACTTACTCGTGCATTTATAATACATTCGATATATATTTATAATAATGAATATTCAAAATGAGGTTAAAAAGGCTGCTTGTAAAATACGACAACATAAAACATTTCAATAATCAATATGATTATCTTTTCGTCAGAGGCCGTGCCGGCCCATTTGCCATATCTGTCGCGCGCGAATAATGCAAAAAGTTCATATTTTGCATGTTGGGGCGAGTTGCTATCCCAGTACTTTAATCCCCGTTAGCTAAAACTCAAAGAACGGATATTCAAATAAATTTTTGAATCAAAAAAATTGAGAATTCAATTCAATAATTTAAAAGATGCGCTAAACTTTTTTTACTTTTTACTCTAACGGACGTGACGAGAATTAACTAGCAAATAACGGTCGACAAAAACTGACTGTTTTTATTTTATATTACAGATTCGTCGCTATTCAATGTTAATCGTTTTTTAATTGAACTTGAGTAGATATTTAATATTTTATTAAACCAATAAAGTTTTTATTGCACTATTGTGAGTGACAGGTTCTTCATCATTACATTTAGATTGCTTCGAACAACAAAAATTAAATTGAGGCCCAAAAACGCGATATTTCTACTACCCAAATTTTAGAACCCGAGATTTTACTCAACTGAGGCCCGTAGGGCTGAATATTCTACCATGTGACGGTCGACAACAACCGACTGTTGCCTTCTAGTGTGACATAATTTTAAAATACATACTACGAGTACGTTGCAAAATATAAATTAATTCAATATACATGTCAACAGGTTTATTTTACTTAAATATGTTTTGCATTTAATAAACAACTACCTTGGAATTCCTCAGGTTTATGTTTTTTCCTAATGTTTTTTTTTTATTCATTAAAATATTTTCAGAATATATGAAAGAGGTCTCGGGTTTGATTCCCGACATGGTTGACGTGAAATATCAATTTTGAAAAGTGTTTGCACACAATAATATTTCATAGTCCCTGTACTGGCACCTGAAGTGTAAGGCTAATCATCTTACCTTGTTACAAAAAAATAAAATAAGGTACGCTGCGGTTGGTGTATCAATACAGTGTGCACCATTTTATGCGGAAAGGGAACGATGGTGCTTATATTTTTTTTAATTTGGTTTTTAGTTTTTTGATATTGTTTGTTTATAAAAGAATTTCATGAAGACATTTGAGAGAACGAAACTTTATTAAATATGATTTATTAATTTAAAAATGCAGCTTTATTTTACGACAATGACTTGGGTAATGATGTACCTACGTATGTATTAAGATGTCCGCTTCCCTCAAATATTTTTTATGTTGGAATTCTGGTGTTGGGTTTTTTTTCCTAAATGTATTTTGGTAATCACCCTTCGGCAAGGGACAAGCTCTTCTTCTCGGGTCATGCCCTTTTACCTTTTAAACGTCTTCATAAAAGGATCTAATAAAAATACTTAACGAAAAATTCCTTTGATGCCGGAATATTCCCATTTTATTGATTTACTAGGTACGTTCTCCTAAATACCACCATCTTTGAATTACTCGCCATATTTTTCGAGAAACAAGGAAAATTATTATTTTGGGTCCATAACATAAGGTCTAGTCTTCTATTTTCTTAATAAAAATAAATACTTTGAAATCTGCCTCGTGATAAAGTGGTTAGTGGTTATGCCAACAGTCCAATGGAATAGGTTATTCTATAACAAGTCACAATAGAAACATATAACTCGATCCTCACAAATAATAATAATAATAGTAAATCTTTATTAACCATATTATAAAAATACAATGCGATAAATACAAAAAAATAGAACAACGGTATTCATTGGTAAATAATGGACTTATTGCCACTAGTAATTTCTTACAACCTTACCAAAAACAAATAAAAACTACAATAATAATGAAAGTTTAATTTATAAAAAATTAAATCAAATAAATGAAAAGTAAAGAAAACGCAAACTGTAAAAACATGTCCGCTTTACACACTGAGAAACATTAACCATTTTCGCTCATCTATTATTTTCATATTAATAAATTCAACATCATTGAGATACACCTTGATATATTTTAAAGTTAAAATTTATTTTTAAAATAATTTACAAATTATTACTATTGCAACAAAAAAAGTTAATTGAAAATTTGTTTGAGACGGGCGATTTTATGTTCTCTTTTGAATAACGAGCCAAAATAATTATCAATAAAATAATTATTATTTGAACGTTCCTTTCAAAACCGCTTTATTTCAATTTAAGTTGAGCAGAAGCACGTCAAATTTGTTAATCAAGATTCATTTTGTTTGGATGTTTCTTATTTCATTCCCAGGTCAGCCGCCATCTTGAGTGACTTTGACGCGCCCTCCACCCTTTATCACATAACCCCCACCCGCCCAGCCCACACACAACACTTTGCCAACTTATTTTTAAGCTTTGCAACCTCGCCTTCTTAAACCCCTTAAAAGTAGAAGTCTTTATGCTGTCAACGATTCTTTCGTCCTACGTTGACATTAGCCGCTTCTGCAGCTAATGTCACGGCGGAGTCTCTTCATTCCTTGCGCGCGGGAAATTACAGCAGCGTACCTAAAGCCAAATGGACTGTTATTTTTGATGGCGTCATAATATGCACCTGCGATGGACGCCACAGAAACTTGTGTCTTGATTTTACAACGCGACGCAGAGCAAAATTATTGTAAATGGTTCGTGTGAGCTCACTGACTCCATTATTAGGACATTAGTCTGTGGATTAAGTCAAGTCTTACACAATGTTATTTCGCTTTTAGCTTTGTAATCTAGCTTACTTTTGAAGAAAAATTCCGACACATTTAAATAGGTTACTTGAACATTTTATTATTTTCTTTAAAAGTAATACCTTCTTTTTTCTGTTATTTATAAATAATAAACATATTATAAATTTCTAGATCAAAATAAACCTTAATTGTAACTTAGATATCAAAAATGAAGCCTAAATTTTTTCCTCGTTTTTTTTATAGATTTGTTATTGATAGGTTTAAGTGACCGCTTAAACCAGCTAATGACAGGTCATCAACTGTGTCAATGCTTAAATTTGCATATTCGTTTATCGAAAATGTTTTCCCTCTCTGTTGCAACAAATTTAGACTTAAATAACTCCCTAAGGAGGAAATCCAGCCTGTCCACAAAAATTTAGATATACGTTTATTTTGTTTTTAAAATAAGTACCAATCGACCAACCAAAAACTGTATTTTTTTGTGAAATCAGTTCTATCATACTTTAATCATGTTTAATTGATGCTTATTGAAACGTTTTTTTTTACTTATTTTATAAATAATTTTCGATTCCCTCCTTTTCGATTATCTTCCGTATTTAAGTTAATAAACCAGTTTTTTATTTTATTTGACAAATATTATTTCATTTGTTTTTACGAGTGGAACAATATTTTATTTAAAAAACGGTTAAAGCTAGTATTATAAGAGTTCTAAAATCCAATAGATTAAATAAAAATTATACTAAGAATAAAAGTATTGTTTTGTAATCTGGGGGGTGATACAACGCATCTACATACATGACTTGTGTAAAAATAGTACATTTTAAGTATTTAGACAATGCGCAACGTTTCATTAGCAACTTCTGAAAGGGCGTTTCTTTGTCTTAGAGTTCATTACAAGTTGATGAAAAGCGACGTTAAGTTGTTCAGTAGTTTAAAACGGTTCCTTAGTTTGCATCTTGACTATTGCAGCAATTCAGACAAACATAATAAAGGAACAATAAAAGGAAACTTAATTATATTAAAAATGCAAATATTGAATGTCAAAATGTACGTGAATGTTATAATATACAATAGGGCACATCATTGGATTATTTTTATGAATATTGATTAATTATTTATTAGGTATTATTTTTACACGAATTAAGAAAGAGAGGCAACAAAATTCGACTAGGTGGGAATGAAAGGGGGAAAGAGATAGCTATTATGTATTTGAATATGATTTAGTCATCGTAAAAGTAGACTAGGATATTTGTTGGCAGACCTAAGAATTCTAGGCAAGGCGGAGTGAAAACCACAGTTAATAATAGTAGGCAATCGAAAATGCATTTAATTACCGTCAATAATCACTTGTCGGCAACTAATCATCTATCAAGATGATCATTACGTATTTAATAGAAAATTTATGAATAAAAATTATATAAACAGTAAAAAAGACCTACATACCCCTTTAAGTTTTTATATGGCTAAATATTGGAGAGCGCATAATTGACAGCCGTATAGATAACCTTAAAATTGACACACGTTACATTTTGTAAATAGCGTTATTCATGAAATCGGGAAACATTATTTATTGTTATTGAATTAAAAGTTTTAAATTTTACAATGAGACATTTAAACGGTGTTTATTCACAAATTAGAGCAAAATAATACTAAAATTTTGTGATTTTTACATGTTTTGACGTTTTAATAAATTTCACAGAAGTTATATGCAAGTTATTTTAAATATTTATCCCTCATACACATTGTTTTCGTAAAACTGAGAGAGACGGTACTATACCAAATGATTTAAGCCGTCGGACGATTTCGCATCAAGCTTTTGACGACGAATTTTAGCATGCGAAAATGAATCAGACTTACTAACAGAATAGAGCTTAAATTCCTATCAGCTAATTTAGTCAAACATAATATTAAAATGATGTGTTAATTCAAATTTTTCCAGGTTCGTCTGCCTATAAACACGTCTTTTTCGACATTTTTATAATATGAAATATATTATGTTGTTTCAAGACCAGCTAAATGAAGTTTCGGTGCATTTTATGATTTCTAAAGTAAATATTTTCAATGTTACTTCCTGAAATTCGCCGCGTATGGAAATGATCCGCGAAAGTTTTTTGTACAGCGCTCCGTAGTTGAGCTTCTCCTTTCAGTTTCTACCGCACTTCATTTTCATAAAATAACAAAAGATAATTAGCTTGCAAGTTAAATTTTAAATCCCCTCGCGCTGTCAAAACGTTCGGCGTTGAAAGTTTGGAGGATAGAGGGCCAGGAGGCTTGTTCACTTGGCGGACATCCATTACATTGTATGGCCCACTGGTCTAGAAGGCCCCGGGTCCGTATGACCCCAGGGTAAACATTTCGTCTCACTAATGCTTGCGCAAACAAAAATCTGCATATCATTAATGGGGATCTTCTCTGACCTCTCGCTCTGCCTTATCCTGGGCGATGCGCGGACGCCACTGAAGAGTTTGTTATCGTAAGCCGTAATAATATTTTGATTTCATATTCAAATTTTTTCATACGTTTACTCTGTATTTTTGTGTTTCAGAGCAAGTGCCTCAAAGAAAAATACGCAGTTCATCCTATTTTAATGTATGTTTACAGTATTTTAGTGATAATATTAAAACAAATAATTACTTATAGAGCCAATATATTAATTTAAAAAAAACTAACTCTTTCTTGGATAATATTTTTTAAGCTTAGATACGGAATAGTTTTGGATATCAATTTATTGATAGATTTTTTTAAACATTCTTAGTAACGTCACAATCCCGTGTTACTAATAATTATAATTAATATCTGTATATAATCACTTTGTAAAGCGCCCTTGAGGGATTATATTACGAAAATGGCGCTTTATAAGTTATCCATAATTATTATTATTATTATACTGTATTTTTATTTTTTAGGTATTTATGATATTTGGCCTGTTACCAAGTTTATTTTATTAAATAATGCGAAATTCAAATAAAATCCTCATAATCGATAACGATTTTTACTAATAAAAATAAGAAAATAATAATGAAAAAAAGTATGAGATTGAAAATCAAACACAATATTTATACTAAAAATAAAGAGTTAAAATAAATCATTACAATGCAAAGAGTGCGATCGACAACCAACAATAATTCCTCAATATCGAAACAATTGAGTTTTATCTTAAAGTATAATCATACCCCGAAGTTATACGATTAAAATAAAACGAAAATAAATTGCCGCCAAAGCGCAACTGCTACCTTTGTGACGAATAAATTGATCGTAATTTTCGGCAGGCGAAATCCGCGTCGGTCGCTCCGAACATTTGCATAGAATAACAACTGCCGAGTGCTCTCGCGGCTGCCGAACGCTGGCGTTAGGCGTCCGCGTCAGCGTCCCTACTGCCGCAAGCCGCGGATCCACACAGAACCCCGGGCTATATATATGTCGGAAACTTTTCGAACCTTCTTTTTGGTTTATCAATAACACGGGAAGGCGCGGAAACTTGCGAAATTCTTCCCGAGCAGTGATTCCAAAATCCATATAACTCCCGGTTTATGGGAGAACATTATTCCCGGCTCCTATCTCAGAGCGAAGGTAAAATATGAAGCGATTTTTATACCCGAATGTTAAATTTGAATGATTCGCAATGGGAGTGTTACGATATATCTTATTACGATATGTGAATGTGCATCGGTGGTAAATGTGGGGACATTACGACTCCCCGTAGCAGACTTAAAGTCGGATTTATTTCTTAAACTTATCTTCGTAAATCAAATCGAGAATTCGTATGAATTATGTAAAAGAAATAAACTTTTAATGATGTATGTCCATACTGGAAAGTTACCAAAAGTAACAGAATTTATTATAGACCCCGTATTTCTTTGTTAACAAATACGTTATTTCCTATTTCCGCCCGTATCAGAGAAGATATATTTCGTGATTTTAAATCCCTCCAGTATTTTTTATATATTTATTATAATACCTCTAATGAATCATGGCGAAATGATAATAAGAAAATTTCCGCTGCAAAGTTGCCGGCTTAATTTTATACTTCGGATATTATTATGGTTGCGTTGTACCGGAATATGATTTATTCGGACTGAGTAAATAAATACTTGAGGATGGCGGGAAGAACGCTCGGAATAATTTAGAAAGAAACAGCTATATCACATTATGCTCGAGTACGCAAACATACTACCTTCTCTGTTATACATTATAAAAATAACTGAATTATCAATGATTTATATTTGTTTAAATAAATGTATCTCAACTGGATATAGAAGACAAAATAAAATCAGATTTATAGGGCATAGTGTATAAATAATATATGTGTATATATTATATTGCATTATTTTTATATTCGACGTGAAAATATTCAACTTTATATAATATATTAATAAAATTATGTATTTTTATATATTTTTTTGGTATAACAATTTTTATTTCATTCCTTACATAAAACAAACAAGAATTTGTTTAATTGTCTAAGTGAATTTCTTAGGGGTTGGTTTTATAAATGTTTAATTATCGTTACCGGTATAGTAAACAAATTGTTGGAAGGAATATACAAGATGTTTTAAGTAAATCGTATTTTCAGTTGGCTAATTAATAGCAGAGAGAAAGAGCAGTGTATTTAATCCATCTATAAATATGACGCTCCTCCTCCGAGCAAAGCTTCTCAACTCCCTTTTTGGCATTAAACTGACTTTTCTCCTTTGTAAAATATTCCCTGTAATCTGGCAGCATGGGAAAATAAGTTTTTACCTCATTAATTTTCATTTTTGGTTTTTACGCCCCATCTTCTTCTGATAAATTTAGTTATCTTTGAAGGCCTAAAAACAATTTCGTTATTAAAATATTGTTTTTATATCGTAACGAATTGATATAAATTTAATACGCACATGCGGCGTATTTTATGCACGTTCATAAACAAGTTTGATAAATTTGAGAACTTTTTTTTTATCAAATTTAAAAGTCAGATCTTAAATATATTTACTTTATTATAGAGAACAAAACAGAGCCTGTTTTTCTTAAGTACCTAATAAAAAAAACTATTTTATTGTTTTATTTACAGGGCGTTTTTTTAATGATTGAAGACTAAACCAGATTTCTATAAATGAAATGAACAATAATTAAACCATTATTTTAACATTATTGTTCCAATTTTAATATTCAATAAATATTTTATGTAATTGCCCGAGTACGGTTAAACATCTCAACTGAATATTGTATGGTTCCACATGCTTGAGATATATTTATATTTTTCTCACATTAGTTTATTAATCTTTAATAAGCACCCTAATGCCGTGCTTGTAAAAATATACAAATTTATAGGGAGCGCGGTATGTCTCATGACTCCGAGAAGGCTACATTTCATCCCCCGCTCCTTTCCTTCGGGGCTTTGTGTAAAACAATTTAAATTCCCTCAGCAAAAGTAATTAGGGATATTAATACCCCCGTTCCATCTGGATGAGCGGAAGTCTGCACTTTCAGATGTCTGAAAGTAGTGAAAATTTCCTGAAAATTTTCTCATATTACGGTACGCTAGGGAACAGGAAAGAATCCTCATCCGTTGGGGGATCAATATGCCTAAGAATAAAAAATATCTTAAATGCGTAGCTTCAAACAATATCCTTTTTCCGCACCTTACTAACTAGAATCCAGGTGAAGTAAATAAGGCTAAACCCAACTCTTGTTCTTTGAAACGTCCACATGGTTCCGGTATAATACTGAAATCAAGACTTTTGCCATGACAGAACTTAATTGTTTTTGTGTCATCATCTTTCCATGTCCGCTACCTAGTTGGAGCATTTCTCCTGTGAATCCTCCCAAGTCAGGTTCGCGCCTTGTAGTTATGAAATGAACTGCCGTCGAACAGACAGCAGTGGACATCCAAGACGTCGAGATCCTGAAGCCTTGTAATGTAGGCAAGCGTGGTTAAGGCCCTCAGGAGACATCAGAGCTAACCGAACTGCCTTCACTTGATGACAGTTGTCACCGGAGTTTGCTGTGTCTGTTCTTTTATTACTTCTTTCCGCACAAAGTCAAACCACCGATATTTTTAAAACATAAATACAAGTAGTCAGTCTTTATTATACAAGTATTATACAATATATTTATAGTTATATTTAAACCTTTACTTTAGAATGAGCGTTCATGTTAGATGAATTAAAACTTCATAAAACTGATCAGTGTACACCGCATAAATTATTTTAAAATTCCTACATGTAAACAAATTTGAAAAATCTGACTATGCAATAAATCATTCAACAATTTTTTGGGACAACAACCCATCACGCCGTTTTCCCGTAGGGGTAGGCAGAGAGGATAGAACGCCATATCTCTCTGTCTTTGCATACAGAGCTCGCTTCCTCTACATTCATACATCTTCTCATGCACGCACGCCGATTATTCCTACTCTTGACATGTCCATCTTCAAGTATTTGATAGACTTGATCGTGCCATGTCTTTCTCGGTCTTCCTCGTTTTCTGCATCCATCAACATTCGCATCTTAGATTCTTTTAGCCGTTATTTCACTGTCCATTCGCTCTACCTGTCCAAACCAACGCAGCACCCTTTTCTTGATTCTGTCTATAATGCAAGTCTCAGCGTTACATAGTTCACAGATCTCGACATTTGTGCACCTATCATACATCGTTTTACCACACATTCACCTGAAGGATCGCATTTTGACAGCATTTTATTTACTTTCATCCTAATTTTTCTAATTCTATACTTCGCTTCCATACATTAGAGTTGGCAATTAATTTTCACCAATATTTAAAAACAATCAAAATTGGTGTTAGCGTGTTTTATACGTTCACTTCAAAAGGAAAAATTAAGCCACGTTTACAGCATATCTTTCATGAATAAAGTGCTTTCGAGATATCAAATTATGAACATTAAAATCATAAAAGACTTTCCGACGCAAATTGAATGGCTTCCGGTCGCAGCATAAAAGATTCCCCATAACCAATATTTCACCCCGACCAATACTCCATTGAGTGTGTCGCCAGTAAAATACTCACATCCTCTGTATCAACTGGTCGCTGTCGTATTCCCTTCATCCTTTTAATATTAATTTCCCTGGCCGATACCATCATATTTTTAACACCTTTACTCCTCTAAAATTAATTTGACTTATCGTACTTCATTTTTATTTTGTTGATCATTTTGTGAAATGTTAATTTATGCCTACCTTTTTTCAATTACACTGACCCATTAACGAACGTTAAATTTTACTTGAGCTTTTAGTAAAGTTATCTTTTGCCATAAAAGTACCGAATTAATTGTAAAAAAAAAAAAATTGTTTTGTTTGGAGCTAAACCACATTTCTATCACATCCAGATCCTAATTAATAAATGGATAAGAAAACGAACATAATGTCAAGGTTTAACGGTAATCAAACCACAACGCCACTAATTAATGTGTTTCAATATTCATTATTGGTAATTTGACATAATTTTTTTTTTTTTTTCACGTATTTTGAGGTCGTGAGCGTAAATAGTTTTAAGCGTGAAAATTATTTTAAAGGTAACTAAGTAATTCAAATACATTCATAACAGCCTAAAAAAATTTTAAATTTTTTTTTTTTATGAAATATATTAGGTATTTAATTTGGTACAATCGTGTATGTATTTTTTTACCCGACTGTGGAAATTCGCTATTTTACTTTTTTTTGAGACGCCTATCTTTTGGTCGTTTATTATCTGCCGATTCCTCTCGGTATATTATATTTTAGTGTTATTGCAACACTTTTTGGCGGGAAGATGGCGTCGGCCGCGTCACTGTGAGTTATAAACGGACGCCGTCTATTTTTATTGTCCATTATTTACGAACTTCGCTATTTTTATACGATCTTGTACTGCTCAATTTGAAAAGAAATGTTAAACATAAGAAAAACACCCCTTTGTTGAATATTTTAAACATTCTCTAAAGACTTTAAAAATGCGTTCCCGGTAGTAAAAAAATAATAACACCTACAATGTTGAATCTGTTTTTTAAAGCCACCGTCTTTGTGGACAAAAGAAACAAGTTTTTTTCAAAACAAACTAGAAATCGTTGGGTAGGTGTGTTTTTCGTTTATGGTTGTTTAACTAGTTGCAATAAAGCATAATTTAGTGGTGTTTGAATGTGTGGCTGACCAAATTAATAGAAATTTTCTTAAACATAGGATTTAAAATCTCGTTTGTCTATGGTGTCTTATAAATCTACATAGAATATAAGACTTGATACACCTTTATCTCTTATTTAAAAAAATTAAAATCAAGAAGTACTTTGCAGTAACAGGCTTAAACTATATGGTTATTTTGATAATTTTATAAATAGTTAACAGATCGATGGTCTAGGAGAAATAAGTGCTAAGTTTAAAAAAAATTAGACATTTTAACGCCAAATTTATTAAATGAGCCACTACATGTACCATTTGCACTCACTAGAATACTAATTTTTAATCTTTTTTCAAGTCGTATTTGCATATTCATAGTATGCGACATGAAAACAAAGACAAAAAATCAGCATATCAAACTTTAAACTGCTCTCCTAAAAACTAACAAATTCTGTAAAAAGCGCGTTTGTCTTCTAGACCATCGATATATGCAACTAAATAAATCCCAAAAGGAACACTCCCACACTACCAGAAGTCAAACTAGAGGATGTGTCATGGAGTCTTTAACAAACTCTGAATTCAGGCCAAGAAATTTCAGGTTTCTGGGCCTCAAAATATTCAATATGTTACCCAAAGATTGCAAAATCATGACCCGGATTCAATTTAACAAATTTGTAAAAAATGGTTACTGGATTTAGGTCGAGAAAAATTGGAAAATTTACTCAAATAAATTCCTAATAAATAATTATTATATAACTGTATAGTATATTAACAAGTAGGTAGAAATGTAATTGTTTATTTTTGCATAAAAATGTCTGCCTTAAAACAGGTTGTACCTAGTTAGGCAGACTAGACATGATCCAGAGAAATCTATTACCTAAGTGTTTATTTAGTAGGTAAAGTTATTGTTATTTTTGTTAATAAACTATGATTATTATTATTAACTTTTTCGTTTTTAAATACCTGTGTTTCAAAATATCTCCTATTTTGCTTAAGCTTAACACGATGCGACGCAACGTTACATCAGTTTGCAGCGGGATTTATTACCAGTCTTAATTAATTATTCAATCACGTATGAAACCATTTCATGTTCTTTAAGCTAAGGAAAAATAAAATTCATTCCCCTTATCTACTTGAAAGACTTCCATTTCGTTTACCCTCTAGACCAACAAGATAAAATTTTCTGTTTTACACGGACAACGCGTTAACTAACTATTTAAAGCAATCATCAACACTAAAAATATGCGGACAATATAACTATAGATTGACCGAGGTTTACATTTTTCATGACAATGATTGTAAATTTAAGTCAAAAGTCATATAAATATTTAGAGAAGCTTGTATTTAATTAATTAGTCTTATTTAATACATCAGCGTCACTTTTTATCTTCTACATTTGGTTTATTTAACATGATTTGAATTAACGATGTAATAACTTATTTTTACATTTAAGTTATTAATTTAAAATACTTGGTACACCTCCACCCATTTTTTGACCAATTAGCGCTTTACCCTCTAATTAAATTAATAATTTACATGTAAATATTGGTTATCACATCATCACAATAGAATTCCATCAAGAATTTTCAATAAATAATTTGAATTAATGTCTTTGGTATAAACATTTTTTGGTGTGTGCATGAGTGTCCTACACTCATAATACAAAAAAATTTACAATATATTTTATACATACTGTTTGTTTACCCAATTAAATAAATAAATTATTATATTTCAATTATTTTTTTACTAATTTCTCTCTTTTTTCCTATTATTTATTTCATTTTTATAAATATTCAACTAAAAACTTTCGTTTTATTAAATATTTTGTTATTTCTACATTCGCACCACCATAAAAACTCCAATATAACGGTATAAGATAAATCACAAAATTGATTCATCGTTTGTATTGAAGGGGTTTTATTTGACAAAATAGCTACTCCGTATTTTACCGTAGGTAGCACTTTTCACTACGTCACTTCCGCCGCAGTGTAACATCACTTGGCGTCCAACCGCATGCGGAAACCACGTGACAGAGGACCGCAACTACCGCCATTGTGTGAGTGTGTGCACAATGCACATCTTTACCTACACAAACACACTGATGCCTGAACATTGATACACAAAAGCATAAATATGTATATAACGACGCAAATAAATTAATCCGTCTTACTTGGTTAAATAAATGTTTCTTGACTCATCAAATGGAAGAAAATTGATTTAAAAAAACATGATTCAGTCGAACTAGTCAATTTTTTGTGCCTTCTTTTATGTGTATTTATTAATTTATTTACCGATTGTAGTCTTACATTACTTTGCTGTTCAACCCATTTCGTAATGCAGACTGTATATGTATATATTAGAAGTTAATGAATAGAAAGCAGATAGCTGCGTAATTGCCGATATGTACAGAAAAAAGGTTCGTTTATCCTCAGAAGCCGTATTCAGCTAACAAAGTGCCCTATTAATGGATGAATTCTGAATTTCATTTGTACGGTTTCTGGGTTCGTAAAACCGTGCTTGAGATGTCGCTTTAATATGATTATTGGGAACATACAAACTGATCTCTTCCAGTCATAATTTTCAAAGGAATTACCTGGAATGAAACCTTCCACGAAGGTACTTTCGGAATGCAAACAATTAAAGACTGCCTCGACAGTAACTTATTAAAACTCAATATCGGAAAAAAAAAATACCCAACTTTTGTATTGAAAACTTCAAGTCAATGCTGCATTTGTGTCATAAAGACATATTGTTTTTTTATAATAATAATGGTACTTGTTATAACTAAAATATTTGGAAGTAGTCATTGACCAACATCTTCACTGGAAATGTCATATGAACAAAATAATAGGATGGGGTGGTTGTGTTCAAGCAATCTGTAGACCGCTCATGATAACCCGAAAAACAATTCTAAAAACAATGTATAAATATCCTCCTACCTTTTCATCTGATTCATTGTTCAAAGAGGTCTAGGTCTTTTCAATTAGACAAATTTACTTTATGCCATGTCTGATCAACTTTTGGACCAATAGTAAACAACTCAACCAAAAATAAAAACAAAATATTCATCCGTAAGGATAGTAATAATAATCCGTAAGGGTTTATAAATAAATTTTCAATTTAAAAAATCTAACGTAAATAACTGCGTACCAAAGACAACTTTGGCTAAGAGGCATTTCTCTGTGGTAGGTCCAAGGATCTTTGATTTACTGGATCAGGTGAAAAACGAGTCTGAGTCGTTTTCGAAATTCAAATCTGGTTTGAGTAATTGGTTTGCTCGAACGGGAATAAATCACTGCGATAGAATAAGGAATAACTGGTGAACGACTGTATGTATATATGAATGATAAATGTAATAAAAATGTAATGTATAGTACATTTATAATATGTAGTATGATATTTAAATGTTTAAACTTGATATAAATGTATAAAATATAATATGAATATGTATATACAAATATACGTGAATATGTTTAAACGTATGTTTATGAATTCATCACAAGCGCCCCTACTCAACACGGATTTTCTAGCGAGTCGGGGCAAATTCACAGGCATGAGTCATTTCTGATTGTGTCACTAAGAGCTGCGTCTGTGTCCCTAATAAATGTTCATACAATTTATTCATAAAAAAATATATTAATAAAAAGTGTATTTGGATTATAATATGTACTTCCAGAAATCAGTTTATAGAAATGTTTCCCAATAAAAAATTGGCGAATAGATTCGAGGGTGTTATAATCCAGCATCCCATATCTGCTAGAAATAATGTTTGATACAAGAATTTTAAGGTTTATTCATAATTGTTCCTTCATGTGCAACGAATGGCGCAAATGATGGCATTGCTTAACTCGATGATTTTTTTGTAACATAAATGCAAGATGTTCAGTCTTACGCTTTAGGTGCTAATCCAATTTTATGTTGATCATACCGTTAATTAAATCCAAGACCTATTGTATAATAGATGAACGTCCATCTCGTAGTCAAGTGGTTGGGAGATTTTCATTTTACGTGTAATTATAACATTTATTTATTTATTATTTATTTATTTATTTATTAACGGACATTGTCCATGTATACAATTTAAAAGGTTTTAATATTGCAATAGAGGAATAGTTTAAAACATTAAAAAAAAAAAAAGAAGCATTGACAAACATAAGAGACATTGAGACAAGATCTGGACTATTTATTTAGTGCTCGTTTAAATCGTTGTAAACTTCAACCAAAAAAGTCCAGATCTTGTCTTGAGTTAACAATACGACAAAGACGGGTCATTGGAGAATTAAGGCCATAGTTTGTTCTATGCTGATCGATGAACAGTACTTCATTGTTTCTCAATCTACGAGTCGGAATATTGAACTTTACCTGTCCCAGTAATGATGGAACATTGATTATACCATTTAGTATGCCGAACATATATATAGAGTCAATATTAGTTCTACGTTTTTGTAGACTAGAAATATTTGAAACATTATATGAATCGGTATACATTTGTTCGACGGAACTTGAATAGGTGTTTATAAGAATAACTAAAATCGCCTGTTTTCTAAAAAATAATTTTAAAAAATTATAGAATATTTTAATTTCGATGGCCATTTTCAACGAGTTGTAAATAACTCACTATTAGAAAATGGGAGTCGATTTGTATGTATGCAATGGATTTGGATCGAACCTCGGACCTCTGATCCGGGTTCAAAATTATATACTTTTTAATTTCAGTACTTTTAATTTATTGAAAGCGTTACAATACTTATGATAATTATTATAAAATTAGAATCAGGCCGTGGTCTCGCGGTTAGTGTTACGGACTCACGTATCAGAAGTCTGAAGTTCGAACCTCCCTCTATCCCAATTTGATTTCCATTTTCTAATAGTAAGTTATTTATATCTCAACTAAAATGGCCCTTAAATTTTTTTTAAAAGTCACAATAATTTATTTTTTTAATATTTATTTTTCCACTACAACAGGCCAGGAGGCCCAATTACAGTGATGAATTACATCACAGAATACCCAGGCTTGAGGAAAATTATATTACTTTTTCGTATTCTTACCGGGAATCGAACCCGAAACCTTCCATCTGCGGGTCAAGCGTTTTAATTACTACACCATCAATATTTGAGAACATCATATAACGTGAATTTTTGTTTTATAAAACAAAAGAAAACAGTGAACATTAGAATTTTTACGCAGAAACAAAATCGATAAATAATTTTGTCGATTTTCTTTATTTAAGATTCTGTTTAATTAAAAAAATAAGTTTATGCAAGAAGACGTATTTTTCACTTATTTGTTTATAAATTTGTATAAACCACTTTATTTTTTTTTTAAATTACACTTCGACCGATTTCGAGGTTACTACCTCATCGTCCTGTTAGTTAAATTCCTGACGATGAGGTAGTAACCTCGAAACCGGTCGAAGTGTAATTATAAAAAAAATTGAGTGGTTTATCCAAATTTATAAAGAAATAGGTGTAAAATGTCATACCACAAAGTGAAAAATGTTTTTGATAACAATAATAGACGTATTTTTAATCAAATTCATGTTTTATATTTACAATTATGAGCAGTTTACTTGTTTTATAATAGTATGGCCTCCAGGATACAAAAAATATTTTATTGAAAAAATATATATGCGTGGGTATATGGACATTATTGTTAACCTACATAATATTATTGTATTATATCAGATAAATTACACCGGACGTGTAATATAGCCTCCTTAAATATTTATTTTGTCAAACTACTAGTGATTAAGATAAGGTATAATAGGAGAGATCCAGCAGTAGTTCCATTAACCTAATTGTGTGTTTGTATGTATCCGCTAGGATGTGTGTTGTATTTCCTCGCTGGTGTTGGGTGTTGGGTGCGCTTTACGCCACCGCCGCGCCGCCGCGCCGCGCCGCGCCGTGCCACCGCACCGCACCGCGCCGAGCCTACTAATGGTAGTGTGTCACCTCCAATACAGTCCATGCGTCACTGAAACAGCCTGAGGCTATTGGAAATAGTCGCAAAAAACATTCCACCCTAGCAGACAATCCCGGTACGAGAGTAATTGGGTACACTACCCTCCATACCACTTCGTTTATTTTGCATTTTGCTACTGATGTTTTTATATTTCTGTTTTAATGACGTCGTCACAAAGGCTTGTTATTTTGGCGGACGGATTCCGAATGATCGACGCACGTTGTGTGCGTGCAAGTACCTATGTATTGCGTGGGTAGCTGCCCTATACCTACACAAACCCCCGAAACGACGGTCAAATTTTCCATCATTTGGGTGGTTGCCAATCGAAATGGGCTGTTTTCGCCTGTGTTTGTGCGGTATTGACTTTCTTGCGTGTTTTTTCCGGTGGATTATTTTTTTGGTCCTTAATTTGCGTTGACAATTTGTCACAAAACCTATCGATTCCAATTTATTTCACCCGTATATTGGCGTCCCATAAATTCCTTCATTAGCTTTTATGTTTACAACATCATTAGATGGGAATAAATGTTAGGCTTTTTGTATTTTGTTTTTCTATCGGATGTTTTGACAAAATTAATGTACGTTAGAGATCCTCATCATTTAGAAAAAACATAAAAATAAATGTCAGACCTTTGCATAAAACATGAAATAAAAAATCGAAGTTCGTCCCGTTTTACAAACATGTTTATCCTACACTCGTCAAAGCATCACTCTTTGATATTTTATTTTACCGTCGAACGGAACACCTTTCAAAACTAGATTAATGCATAGTCTCGTTCGTTAGGCGCTTTTTTCGTTTTTTTTCTTTCCGAGCCCTTTTCATTTGTTTTAAAGAAAAACTTTCTTTCAAAAGGAACTGAATATAATTGGCAATTTATTTTCTTCGTATCTTCTTCGCCTTTGTCAGCAGTTTTGAACCATTTGAGAGTAAAGAGGTAGACAAGGGAGAGGGTGGCAGTGATCGGCGTTGTTTTGAAACGATCAAAAGTAAACTGAACGAGATCGGGGACCTGTACACGGAATAAACTAACTCCAAACGAAATACCACTGCTGACTACTAACTCAACTATTTACTACGTTATTCGATCAATTACATAGTTCAAACGAATCGGCCAAGCATATTACATATCGCGTATCAGTATAACACCTTTAAGAGTTAATTTATTTCTACCGTTTCGCCGTGGAGTTTTACCTTATTGCCCTCCGAAAATATGTCTCAATCTTTTCTTCTTTTGTATTATCTAGTGATCTTTTATCTCGGAGTTGGTTGAGAAACCAGTTCCATTCCTAGTTATTTCTTCCCCTTTTCCGAAGAAACCTTTTCAATGAAACGAAGCGGACGTAAATAATGACTTCTTGTCTCACATTTTGTCAAAAGGCAAATAGACTTGTGCATTTTGGCGTAAAACATAAATTGAAACAAGTATTCCTTGTATTGTTATTCAGACAAGCCATTAAAAACATCAGAGTACATATTTTGATTTGATAAAACACTTTGTACGGCGTATGATGATGATTTACTCGTGCGAGGGGTTTTGATTTTTCGTTTATTCGTATTATTTGAACAAATAACATAATCCCTTATTTTCAACGTCATGTATACGAAGTTTTGGAAAGACAGCGTTTCTATTCATCGCTGCATTGGCAATAATACTTTAACGACCAATATTTTCCGAAGTACAGAGGAGACCCGATAAATCTTTAAAGTGAAATTGGCTACTGCTGTTTTCAAGATTACTGTTCTTCCGAGCCTCGAGCTTATAACTGTAAGTAGTTTACTGAGAATATAACCAATAATACTCTGACATATTATCGGCGTAGAGATAAGACCCCCTTGTTATTAAGAGTCGCTTTAGTTTCCGGTAAAATAAAACCTAGTATCGGAGGAAACCGGTGCGCGGTGGTCTTACATTCCCTTGCATAGTGAGGGAGGGATATCTTTACAGAGTGGTAAAGTGATGTACGGTATGAAAACCCTCGTGAGCTTTAACGGCCAGTTTCGAAGCCTTTTGAATATTTTACGATGCATTAACTTTCAAATGTGTAACCTTAACAAGTTGGTTTCGTTTTTTTAAATGCTTTATCCCTTAAACATTTAAATTAAAATCGATTCAATTGTAAAACGTTAATTATTTTATGCATCCATGGAAGATGAAAAAATTAGATAAATGACCTATAAATCATAGGTTTTCTAAATGTTTTTTATTTAAATAATTGTGAGTGGTAGGCAATAAGAGGGTTCTTTCAAAATAAAGTATTTACGGCATCAATAATTCAAGTTTTCTACAAATTAAATTAAGTATTTCAACGCGTATTTTATTTTTTTTCCACACAAACTTATGAATCTTAATTTGATTATATCAGTGAACGAAAATATGTCGGATCAAAAAAAAAATCATCCCCGGATCCGTATAATTAAAACATTTGGATGCCTGTTTTATATTTATTTCTAGAGCTTTTCAATGTATACAAGTCTTTGTATCTAATAAGCGTTTTCTTTGTAAATCATATTTTATTTTAAATTATAAATATGCTGATTACCTTTATTACAGACTTATTTAAGTCAGGTGAAATCAAATTAAAAACAATATTTTGTATTAGCAATATTTTTGGTTGGTCCAAATGTTTGTAAATGAATACTTGATTTCACCCTCTAGGAAGTTATTAAGATCATACATTGAAACAGATCGTATTTGTTAGAAGGAACTATGAAAGTCTAGGCATTCTTTTTTAATTATTTTTTTGGGATATCAACAGTAATACATTGTAAAAACGAAAACACATAAAATAAAACCAAAAATAAATATCGACAAAAATACAAAGCTTATTTACAGAGCTTTTGACCTGCCATCGGCTAGTTTAAGTGGTCACTTCACGAATTGTGTAACATTCACCATTCTGTATTTATTAGTCTACAAATATTTGAACAAACTCAAAATTATGAAAATACTTTTATTTAAAAAATATATTTTTAGGCGTTTTAGGTGAAATAATTAAGTCAAATAAATATAACCTACATCAATGATGGTTGGTTTCAGCTCATAAGTTTCACAAAAATCAACAAATGGTAGAACCGAAGAAATATCGATATAAAAATAAAGGCAAAATAATGAATGTTACACAGTGTGTAAAATGGCCACTTAAACCAGCAAATTACTGGTCATAATCCCTGTAAATTCCTTGGCGTTCATTTTTTCTTACCTAAAACGTTATCCACTTCTGTTGTAATATGTTAAACTTTTGTATGTTTATTCAAAATTATTTTTCATAACAAGTCAAATCCTTATTCCAAGTCAGTTTTGCATTTAGAAATTAGTTATTAAAATGTTATTGTTAATTTAAAAAAAAAATTAAAAACGCATAAAATTACCAAATAAAGCACGGCTGCCATTTTGAGGACAGAAGCCAAAGGGGCAGATAAAAGTAAAATGACAATCATAATAATATCGAAAAGTTTAGGTTGGTTCGTGGGTAGGTACTACGCACTTCCGGTGAGGAAGGAAGCCCTTATCGCTCGATGCAATACCATTCCTATCCGCCATTGGACCGACTTACATTCGGGACATACAATACCAGAAAATTCCCTACATTTTGAAGTCAACAGTTTTCCCTTTATTTTCTGCTGATATGGAATCTCTGTCCTCTCTCTGTTGCAATATTTGCTGGTATTTGTTGCTGTGTATACAATTATATTATATTTTTATGATTTAAGTTTGATATTTAAAAAAAGATGGAAAACTTTTCAGATTACGGGTTACGGAAGTATTAACATATATGTACTATACATATTGGTAACGCAGCCTGAGTTGAGGCCATCACAGTACTCACACAAATATAAAGCCTGTATACCGAATGTTACTTTTCTGTATAAATTATATTTTATTTTATTATTTTTGATTTTTTTCAACGTATTTTATATCCAATTTATGATATATTGGTAAGCGCGTTAAATTGCCGTGGATGAGACTAACGGGAAATAATTATTCAAAGTCATTTTCACAGCAATGATTCACGTTAATACTGAAATATTTTATATTCTCCTATGAACAATAAATTTACTGTATTTTTAATAGTTTGTTTTTTAATGTGAAAAATATTATGAAATTAACAGAGATTACTAAGACCTGAAGGGTTCGTAGTAGTGTAGTTTTTTCTAGTGACGCGTCGTAGTAAATGTATTAAAAAAATATATAATTGTTACAATTTTTCATGCTTTCAACGTTTGATCTTTTTCGTGCTCATTAATTACATTGATACAATTAAGACTTATTGCAACTGTAATATTATCTGCAACTAAATTTTTTTACTAAAAATATGTTTAAACTATTATTTTGATAAGTATGAATGAAATATATTTAGTTGTTATTGATATTGTTTTAAATATTTATAAATCAACACTAGTCTCCATTTTATCATTTATATTTTTTTTATCATAATTTTTTTTCTTTTTTTCTTGCTTCTTTTTCACAACTCTGTATTGTATTTCAAACATTTGGAAGTATGAAAAACTCCCGCGCTTCCGATGATAAGAATTTTGTTTTTTTTCTTAAGTCAATCTTGGAGTAAATATAAATAGAGATCCGATGATGTAAGATGTTTATTGCATAATATATCATCGTTGGTATTGATTCTTGAGGATTTCATCGCAAAACTTTGACGAAACGTTTCACGTCTTTATTTCTTGCTTCTTCCGAAAGTTCTACGATTCTTCGAAAAAACTGATTCTGTGACTCCAGGACCATGAGAAAATATGGCGGTGAAAAAGCTATGAAAAAAGAGAAATAATAATTCCATAATAACCAAAGATATAAATTTAACATTTCGGCTGTTTCTTAGACATGTATTCTAAACGAGTTTAACTCAATTTGATGCCCACTAAATATTTGTGTATCGCATCTGTTTTGCATAAACTGACTCGCTACGTTTTTTTAGATCATACATTTTTTTTTTTAATCCGTAATATTAGATGTCTAGGACAGGGAGTGGAAGCGTACTATAAATCAACGCGAAATATTTTTTTCGTATAAAGATGGTACCAAAATTTGCCAATATTTAATCTGAAAAATTCTTCATAATTATGCATATTGTATTTATTGAAAACGTATCACTTGCTTATCAATTTATGAATTATTTTATAATAATCGGTAAAAAAAAACTCGGAGATTCGTCGCAGCACACTAATATAGGATACATGTTTCCACTCACGATTGCAATACGACTGAACCAATGGATCAACGCGTGATTTCAGTGTTTCTTTTCCACTCCATGACAGGAATTTTTGGTTTTAAAAATGCACTTTAATACAAAATTTATCCATGTATAAGTAAAAAATATGTTTAAAAACCCTTACTTTTGATCGTGGTTTTTTTTTTAATTTCATATATTTATTTAATGCCAGAAAAATGCAAAAGGGTGACTTATTCCCCTAGATTTCGTTTTGCAGGATTTTTACTTAAGAGTAGCCTGTGAATAAAATTTTGATGAATACAAAACAATAAAATATAATATGTCAATCCACCCGAGTTTAACCGTGCCGTTTGGATTTGAACGACTCATGTTAATTAGGCCTACGTGTTCAATAAACACACACTCGTACCCTTTGGAAATGTATATAGATAAAGCAAATGACTTTGTATGCGTGGCCTAAACTAAAGGTAATTTACCAGTAGCTACCGCGATTTTTGTCATTGAATGATTTAAGGAATGTGCATTCTCCGTTCTCCCCACGTTTTGTTTATATTTTTTTAAATTTGTTGATTCTTTTACATTTTTAAAACCTGTCATATAACACGTTAAACTCACAGTAAAAAGGACAATTAAAGCAATAGAGTTTAATTGAATTAAATCATGTGAAGTTTTAAATCGGAAACGTAATCACAGAACTAATTAGTTAAAAACGCTTATACACAATTATTCGATTTTAGATTTTTTTTTAATGTTTGTAGTATTATGCTGTCCTTATTTCTTTATATTCAAAAGACCGTTTTGCAGATTTTACAAGAGACCTTTTCGGTTTTTAAAGTCAAATAAGTAAAATCAATAAGCCAAAAAAGGAGAGATTGGCACTCAAAAAATGCTGAAAATACTATTTTTTGACAGAAAAAAATATAATTCTTTAGCTACATGGACGCGTAATAAGATAATTATTATATGGGCATTCATAGCCCAATTTGCTTAAATTGGTATTTTGAACATGCAAGAACTAGGGAAGCGATAAGTAAAACCAATAGGAAAAGACCATCAATCTTTAAAACGGTTTCAAGTATGTTTAAGGAGATTTCAAATGTTGATATTAAATTGCGTAAATGTAGTGTAAATTTTAAATTAGGCTTTCGTGTAATTATTCTTTGAAAAAATAATTCATCATTCTGTATTAATGCTAATTAAATAAATTTGAAATATATCAATAAGCTGGTTTTTAATTTTTTTTTCTTTTTGACAACCCCACAAGAAAAACCACAAGAAAAACCACACAAACACGTTTATTTAACCTAATCTCTTCCCTCGTTTGCACTATTTCGTGTTTTAATCAGTTATTCATAATATTCCATCTGTATTATTTTCAACATGTGGTATGTAAAGTGATTCAGGAAACTGTTGAGAAACTGGAGGAAAACTCTCGTCTGAGTCATACTATTTATAACAAATAGTACGACTCCAAAAAACCAAAAAAAAAAAAAAATATCATAAATATGCCCAGATTATGTGCGAAAAATCATGTCCCGACCAGGCACGTGCGGTGAATATTATCAGTACTTATGTTGACAAAAAAAAACATGTTTTTACATTTAGTGTGTGCGATAGTACATAGTAGATATCTTATTGAAATAAATATTGCATAGAATCTCTTTTGTAAAGTGCGCTTGAGGTATTATACTTTGACAAAAATCATATGTAAATTTCCCATTACAATAATAATGAATATATTTATAAATTAATGGAGCACAGGAGCAGACATGTCTAGCGGTGAAGCTGCAAACATTTGGACAGTACCTAAAACTCGACATGTTCTAAAGTTTTCGTTAAATTTCACACGCTATTTAAAACTTTATACTAAACGTTTCTAGAGTCGTTTTTTCTTTGCATTACTCAAGTTGGATGCTTTTATCTCTGAGAGTCTAGTAGAACAATACGACAACGTTATGAACTTTAATGAGCGACGTCGGAAATTAGAATATTTGTTATAAGACTGGACTCAAAATGAAGAGTAGTATCCAGATTCCAGCGTATCAAACAATTACTATCAACTGTCAAGGCCAGGGTACCTTGATATACAAAATACGCAAAAGTATTTATATATGCATACAGAAAATATTGTTTAAAATTGCGTGCGCTCGAACATTTTTTGCAATGATTTTTGAAAAATTTTCAGGTTTTTTTCCATATTTATAATCTTTAATAACAAATTATTATTACATTTTTAAACATTCGAGGGATGCACCGCATCCACAGTATGTATCGACGGAACGCGCTTGGTCCTGATCTTGATCCACCTCTCAATAATAAAGGCAGAGTATCGAGAAAGTTGATAGCTTTATTTAAGTTTTTAAGTATTTACTTGGGATTTCATAAAACTGATGATGGAAGCATGCACAAAGAGCTCACAATACGCCTAGAAATTTCCGGAGCAACTTTCAACATGGTGCGTGTTATTTAGAACTTAAGTCTTCACTAAATTAAAACGAAATGCCAATTATTCAACTCTTTTATAATGCCAATAATCTTGGCACCTTACCAAAGCTCAAAACACCAAACTTCTGAGTTTTGAGAGTAATTGCTTAAGGAGAGTATTAGGCATAAGGTGGTACGATTTCATAACTAACAAAAAAGTCTGTGAATGGACGAAGCAAAGCGGCGGTGGACTTGGCTTGAACACGTTATGTGCATACCTCGGGAGAATCTAAACCCAAGTTACCTTTTCCTTACACCTGTGAGCTCCTGCGGTCCTGGAGGACCATTGATGTCAATTTTTCGGTTTTATTCGGCGCTATTTTTTTAAGGACGCGGGATTGACGTGGAAGGAGGCAAAAGTGCTGGCTGGTGATAGGGTCTCTTGAAGGCATCTGGTGATATCAACATGCTCCATTTAGGACCGGAAGTGGAAAAAATATGTAAAGTGTTCAGTTTTACTCTTCAGATGCAACTTCAAGAACAATAAATATTGCAGTTAAGAACCAACTTAAAAACCATTTTATTACGTCTAACCTGTCTGTAATTGAACTCAGGAACTCAAGTATGGAAGGCGCCAACCGCCACACTACGAGGCGGACTTTGTTCTGTCAAAGCGACAAAAAAATTACCAGAGTATAGTCATAGAGCCTTAAACACTCAAAACAAAAAAGTGATTAAACGATATAGGAAATCAAAACATTGTACCCAATTTCATTACAAATTTCCTGTTGTGTTGTCCTTATTAGGAAAGGTAAAAAAGCGCCTTAATGTTGTTTGCTTGTAACTACCTACTTAATGTATCACATCACGTGACGCAATAATTTTCATTAAAATAAAATAAACATAATTTTAACAAACTAATAAAAATGTGATCATGTGTACACTTTTGAAAATTATGCTGTTGAAAGGAATTGGCTACTTGATCAAGAGTATTTATTTAGTAGAGTACAAAACAGTTTCTTCTTAAATCAGTTGATGTACATAACATGTTTTGATGTTATATTATTTTTTAATTAATTACATACAAGTCTTGATGTTTTTACATTAACTTTTATTATGTAGATGTGAAGATAAGTATTTTTGTGTAGGATTAATTTTATATAAATAAGTCTGCACCAACAAGTCACAAAAAGAGGCTTGGTGGGATTTTCGAATTTAATCGTAATATTTATTTTAAAGTACCACTATCTATTATGTCTGTACTCATATATATTTCAATAAAAAATAACATTTAATACTAATTTCATCATAAACTTGAATCAAACAAAGTAATAAAACAAGATTATCCAATAAAAGTAGTTCGCAAAGCAAATTAAAATGAATTTGGTCCATATTGGAGAGAATTAGTGATGCTTGTGATAAAAAAAGCGAATGAATTCCTACGGATACACCTCACGGCTACATTACCCCGTACGCTCTAGTTCTCGGAAGGGACAAACATGCTTATTTATGGTGCACGTTACGGGGCTGCTTATACACAGCCTTTATAACGATGCCGAAAATTCATTGTCTCTTATTTTGCTGACTCGTTTTAGGGTAGTTTTGTTTGATATTTTGCCTGAAAATGAGTTGAAAATGACAATAGAAAGATGTTTATCTCCCGAAAATCTCGCAAATTGTATTTTTAAAATATTCAAATACAGATTCAATTATCAAAGAGTGAACAATTATATAACGATATTGTTTAAATTGCAAGGTTGCAAATATACTTTTGTATTTTACTAAAACAATTTGAAAGTGACTTCATTTTGATACTATAAAATTGTTAATACATGATTTTAGTGATTTCAAGTATTTTAATCTACTAACGTACTGATATAAATAAATTTATAAATCCACCTCAACGTATATGTTGGCACTTTTGCCTACTATGTTTGATGTTCCGGGCTCAATTCTTGGCAAAATCGACAAAAAATATTCATTTCAAAAGTAGTTTTACACTGTAATATAAAAAATATTGATACGATTTTTTTTTTCTTAATCTTAAAAGTAACTTTCACTTTCACTAAAAAAATATCTTAGGTATGAGCAAAACTGATTGGAAGACAAATTTTTAATCATAGAAGCGTATTAACAAAGATGAAATAATATTTATTTAAGATAGATATCTAAGAACGGGCTATTAAATTAATTGTATATAAATGCTCTCCATAAAATTTTAAAAAAATCTTAAAATATTCAATTACAATAAGAAAGTTCAGTGCTTAGGGGAAATGCAATAAAAATTAGAGCATTTAATTGTACTACGAATTTTCAAGAAAACGTGTTAAAAAAATACAAATACAAATACGTTTTAATAAAAACGAACTACATACTTAAAAACGTCTCAAGTTTTAGTGAACAGCTGTTAAGAATAGTCAATCAATTATGCGTTTGAAAATATTTCCTGTATCCGGGAAGCCACGATTGGCGCGTTTTCATACTTACGATCTTCTCTTATTAAATATCAAGATGACCCCCGTTACGTCACGGGCTGAGTAATTTTAAAATTAAATAACTTTGAAATATCGCGGTGATGATAAAATGATACCTTAAAAAAATGGTTTAGTTTGATAATCTATTAACAAATAATTTTATTTTTTTTTAAATCGCTGAAGTTCCTCAACTCAATTTTTTTTTTAAAAGTAACTTTTCTTTTTTTTTGACAACGTTGAAGAATATTCGCTTTCGTCACAAGTAAACTGTGCCAACACTTCAAACTACTTCGTTTTTCTCTACTTGTCCGCGTAGTTTTACAGCTTCCACTGACCCAACGAAGGGATCGATTGGCCGACGAGAAAAAGCGATCGTACATATTGAAAACCTCCTGCAACCAACAGAACTTTTCTTTTTTGCCGAGGATATTGCCTCAAAGTCACCCCACAACCCACCCACGCTCACATTTACTGTTGCAGATATTTTCAACTTTGTAACTTTAATCTTTTATTTACTTTTAATTTCTCTTTTTCTCGAATATGCAATGATCGGTATGTTTGCAATACAATTTGAATGGAGGCTATTATACGGCATACTAATAAAAACATAAATTCAAAATACGCTACGACTTATGTCATTGTAACCACAAGTACTTCTAGATAATATCATTTTACAATTATTTGTAAGCACGGTCCTTCTATAATAAACTACCATAATAGTAATATTATAACAACAAACGTTATGTAATTGTGTCGGGGAAATACGATGCACGTAAATATTTTTTCCTGTTGATTTGATTGTATTTGTTTTAAAGTTCATTTACACGTATACGATATAATATCATTTTGTCCCAGGACTCGACTATTGTCTACGAAAAAATGTCCCGAGACATCGCCACCGAGATAGATAGGCAGAAGCAGGCTATCTCCGCGGAACAATGTTTACCCTCACCACTGCGCGTGGCCGCCTGCGGCCGCATTGTCGTCGTGCAAACACGCATGGACAGGACTTTGTGACAATACCGATTTGCTTGACGTGAACGTGTCGCTTCCAAAAAAAAGTTTCTCCTGAAAATTGCGGTAAAAAAAGATCCTTTTTATTATTTTGTTCGTCTTTTAATAATAATAATACATGTTGGTGTAAAATTTTTAATATTTTTCGTACATTTGCTCGTAAAAAACGCCGTCGTGTATTCATTTTCGCAGCGCTCACGTGTTAATTGCGGGCCGGTCGAGGCTGTTCACGGAGCATGTCAACATTGTCACCAAACGCGTTCCGTCCATATATACTGTGGATGCAGCGCATCTCTTTAATATTAAAAAAAAAAAATTTAAAAACTATAAATATCAAAAAATCAAAAAAAAAAACAAAATCATCGCAGAAAATGTTCGAGCGCACGCAATTTACAATTTCAAACAATATTTTTAGTATGTATATCTAAATACGTATGCGTATTTCATGTATCAAGATACCTTGGCCTTGATAGTATTTGTTTTATACGCTAGAATCTGGTTACTACTCTTCAATTTAAGTCCAGTCTTATTACAAATGTTGGGATTTCCGCGCACGCGCATTAAAGTTCATGGCGTTGTCGTATTGTTCTACAAGACTCTCAGAGAGAAGAGCATTCAACTTGAGTAATGCAAAAAAAATCGACTGTAAAAACGTTTGAAGTTTTAAATTGCGTGTTATTGAAATTTAACCAAAATTTTAGATGTCGAGTTTTAGGTACTGTCCAAATGTTTACAGCTTCACCGCTAGACGTGCCTACTCCTGTGCTCCGTCAATTTATACATATATGATAAACTCAATCATTATTATTAAAATAGAAAACTTACATTTGATTATTTTCATAATATAATACCCCAAGCATACTTTACAAATATGATTTTATGTAATATTTATTTTTATTAGATATCTACCTATATGTACTATCAAACCCACTAAATGTAAAAACATCATTATTTTTTGTCAGTATCCCTACTGATAATATTCAGCGCACGCGCCTGATTGTCATATCAATTTTATTGTCCGCATGTAAATGGCCCTTTGTAACATCACCAATAAGTCAAAGAATAGTCTTTTTATCAGTTTTATTACTGAGAAAGTCTTAACGACTTTTTATTCTATTTTTTTATTATTTTACTTCGTATTTCTTGGTATGTCATTAATTACATAAAACGATTAGCAATTTGTTATTACTAAATTAATAATGTATTTTTGCATGCATAAAAGTAGATAATAATAATATGGTTTAAATTTCGTTAGTTCGGCTAACCTCAGTACGAATATAAATTTTATCAAAAAAATTATTGTCTTAAATACAAGGTGATTTTCCACGCAAGTGGCACTTAAAAAAAAGAAATACATTAATTATACTATAAGATAAATCTTAATACCTGTGTTGTGAACAAAGCTCTATCGTACATTCATTCCCGCTTGCGTCAATATAAAAATAAGTGTTGTTTTACTGCGTTGAAATAATTTTAGCAAATGAAATATGAGACCGATTACAGGATAATTTACGATCCGGATAATAGTTTACGTAGGCCTTTGCGTAAAGGATTCACGGAGATAGAACAGAAAAAAGAAAATAACTTTGGTTTACTTTTACTGCATTCAATTAATCATCAATGTCAGGATATTGTAATTTCAGATCTCTGTTTAATAGTTTATTATTTATTCATTTATATTAATATTAATCATAACTAGTAGTGAAAATATTTTTTTTCGACATAGAAACGTATTGATCGGGTTTTCGAAAATATTATATTGAACTTTTGTGAAATATGAAATATTTCGGCGTAGGCCCATTCTGCCAAAAATTCTTTAGATACAAAGTTACTTTGATGTAAAAGGAAGTGAATGCTTCGTTGAGGAACCCTGCATCGCCGCGTAGCTATACGTCTTTCGGCATCTACTCAATTCAATTCAGTACTTATCTATAACGAAAAGGCCGACTCGCTCGTAATTGGGTGATGAATAAAAGAAGAGGGTCATTACTCGAAAGAGACGGAGATATGGACCCCTGGTCTGGGGACCCCGAGCGGCCATTAAAGCTCCCTTTCCTTCGCGTTTTATGCAAAACCCATCTACTAAGTTATATTAAAAATTTTCGTGGGGAAAATCAAACAGCAATGTTTCATTTAAGCCCTGGGAAATCTGAGATCCTGTGGGCTGTTTTATTCTGCATTTATACTCGCTTTTAGACGTTATTTTAATTTCATTAGCTTTTAATAAATTATATTATTGGTTGGTTAGCTTTACGGTTTTTTTTTTTGCGTGATATATAATATCAAATTATTAAAATGACATGTCCTCACAGGGGTAACACGCACTAAAGACACTTGACGATACATTTAATTTTTTTTACATTTGAGAATATACAATATAACGAGAAAAATTAAAACAGTTTCAACCCTTCCGGACCTAAATGGGGCATCTATGGTCCCCCGAGTAGCACATTTTTTCAATATTTTATTTGTTAATTGATTGATATTGATTGATATTAATATTTAAATTTATTTCAACAGAGAGGGAAAAAAAATTGAGAAGGGAATATGGAAGTCTAGGCATTTACAGGGCTTATGTCCTGTCATTGGCTGGTTTAAGTGGCCACTTTACACACTGTGTAACATTCACCATTCTGCCCATGTTTGTACATCCACATTTCCTCACCTCTTAATCAATCAAACATTGTTGATTTTATTTTTTGCATAATGTCACTAATGTATTAAAATCATTCGAATGTTTCTCTGCCAATTTTTTTCAATACTAATTCACGTTCGTCTCTGCTTTTCCCGGTAAAAACAGAAAAAAATACAATTTATAGCTCTACACTTTAATAATCTTCGCTCATTTGCACGTGTGCTCTTTGTTATTTGGTCGCTTTTTTCTAGCCATAACCACAAAAATCCGTATTTATTTACATTCTATAAGCGTTCTTCTCCCAAACCTCTGCAATACCTTCACACTAACGGTGGCGCGACATTAGATCAGTGTTGTTCAAAGTATCACAGCAAGAACCGATAATTAAAAGAAAGATAATATAAAAAGAATATCGCACAAAACTCGTTTTATAAACAATTAGAATGATATTTTTTTATAACCGTTTTTATAAAATTTTAGCTAAGATATTCCTTGTCCCCTCTCAAGAACTCGCAGATTTTTTCCCGTTCAGGCTTGGAAATGTTAAACAGTAAGTTGATATTTCATTTCTCTGTGTACCTCCAATATTAATTTTATTTTTATTTTATTTTTAAAAACATAAACTATACAATTGTGGTGTGAGTATTTCAAAATTGGTTTGGCCGAAAAACACAATTCTTTTTATTTCTACATACCTTCACTATCCATTTTCCATAACTAATAATTTATAGCCTTTTTATTCATTTTTACTTGTTGTTTGAATCAATAGCGGAAGTAGGTTAAATATGTTTATTTCAAAATACTACTCAAAATATCTTTGACCTGGAGAAGTTATCATATATTCCTTCAATTTAATGTCGAAACTTCACTCTTTGTATTCTCGCAAATTTATAAAAATTATTATAAACTTTAGTTGGTTATCATTCGAAAATCTCAGCTAACATTTGACTGAAATTCGGTGTGTATAACAAAGAGCGAAATCGTGTTTAGCAGTCAGAGCGTATTTAATCAAAGATAATAATATATTATTCTCCTTGAACAGTTAGTAGGGAAATCGTCAGGCAGGGGGTAACTAAATCTATAATGTAATGATTCATTTCTCCCGGTATCAGGTGCTCGTAAATCTCACCTGTACGTTACCAAGAAATTACTTAACTTGCAACAAACAACAAATGGATCATTTTGTCCCAGAGTTAACAAAGTTTACGCCTTTTTTGTCATGCTCTACGCTTAAGTGCATTTGAAACTTTGCGCAGAACTTTACCGCAAGATGCTTACCATATAACAACAAAAGACTTTCGTAAAATTATGCTTTTTTACCCCTGCGTAATTGCATGCCTTGAAATATGAAAAGGTTCCGAGAAATTTCGAACTTTAAATTTATTTTCATTGAATTTACTTAGAATTGTAGTTTCCCACCTTAAGCTTATGTTTGTTGTTAATTTAAATTTATTAATTATTATTTATATATTTATTATTAAGTCATGAGATGGACATTCGTCCATCTCATGACTTAATAATACAGGCAGTCGAGGATTTGCTTCCCGACTAACTTGATTTATTTTACTAAATGTCATTCAATACCGGTCAGTGGTTATTTATAAATATTTACATCTATTTTATTTTATTTGACCACAAATTTAATGCCTTAAATATTAAAAAAAAATATTCAAATTATCTGGATTACGCTTAATCTGATTAATCTGAAATAGCCTTTATATATATAGCGGGAGAAAACTATGAAGACTCAATTAATAAATTGAATGAAGATCTACAGAACATATCGTCATGGCTAAAGATAAATAAATTGAAATTAAATGTTAGTAAAACAAAATATATGGAAATAGGTAATAAAGCACATGGCATAACAATGAATGTAAATATTGATGGTAAAATTATTGAAAGGGTTGATGAAATGAAATACTTAGGGATTATTCTTGACTCCAGATTAAATTTAACATCACACACAACATAACAATTTAACATCAATTTAACATGAATATATACATAAGAAAATTTCAAAAAAGATTTTCTTCCTAGGAAGAATTCGAAAAAAATTAATAAAAAGGGTGCAGAACTTATATACAAAACAATAATTGCCCCTCATTGGGACTATTGCTCTACTATATTATATTTAGCTAACGAGGGAGACATAAACAAGTTTGAAATACTACAAAATAGAGCAATGAGAATTATACTGAAAAAAAGCAAATATAATAGTGTTGAAAAAATGAGAAAACAATTGAACTGGATAGGAATAAAGAAAAGACTATTGTATAATGTTTTTGTATTTATATATAAAGTGTTTAATAATCTCATGCCAAAGTATTTTATAAGTGAAATTATATTAAATAGAAATGTACATAAATATAGGACAAGAAATAGAAATAGGATAAGACTACCACTTAAGAAAAAAACAAAATCACAAAATAGCTTAATGTATAAAGGGTTAAAACTGTATGATGAGATGCCTGAAAGTATGAAGAATGAAAGAAAACTTACGGATTAAAAAAAAAAATGTTATGTTTATTGTAATAATGTAGTTATGTTAGAAATATTTAATAAGTATTTGTTATAATTGTAAATATATTAGTTAATATACAATGTAATATTAACTAACTTAAGTAAATAAATAATAATAATAATGAACCATTTGAAACGAAAAAAAACGTTTTTATTTTACGACACCTGCCTGACCTTGTATTGTACCTCCTCAAATAAATTAAAAACTCCAAATGTCTACGAAAAACATGTTTGTATACTTATCTATACTTATACGGCAGTTCGTGTCCGGGCAGATGAAAAATACAGTTCTGCGTATTAAAGACCAGAACCTTGGACAAATGTTTTCGACTCGATAGCTACTCTTATGTAACTATCCTAAAATAAAAAATAATTTTACGCATGAGTCCACCTCGTAGTATAATGGTTGGAGCATGTTTGATGTCCTCGGTTTGATTCCGGTGTGAAAAAGTACTACACTGCAGTATTTCATTAGATGGATTGGCACCTGAAGCTTAAAATCGGTCACTGTACCTTCCATGAAATAAGATAATAATGCAATTTATGTTTTCATGCGAATGCAATGCAAAAACACCCTATGCTACTATGTATGAAAAGGGAAATGTTGAAAATGATAATATGCTTAGGTCAGTACTATTATTTGTAAAAAATGCGAAATTATAAAAGTTTCATTAATTATTATTTTTACTCCTTTTTATTCATTTTAAGGTTTTTTTTATTTTTATTATTAGCAATTTCTTCCAACCAACTAATAAAATGAAAGTTTAATTTTTGTAATTCAAGATAGAAAACATCGAAAATAAAAAGCTTTCGATATACAAAAATATTGAATGGATTGAATTCAATTCATTTATTAAAAATAATACATACAACTCAAATTAAAATGTACGACGCGCATATTGTAAAACGACAAAAAATACTTAAAGAAATTCTTGACAAAATGGTAGGAGAATCCAGCTCCGGAAAACCCCTTCGGATACATGGAACTGTATTTTTTATATAAATTACCTTAAATCAATAATATTACTCAATAGAAAAGGGGAATAAAGTAAAAATAGGAAAAAGGGAGAGATTAAAAAAGAGAAAGGAATGTTTCTTCAGACGTGATTTAAACAGAAATACCGTAGTAAAATATTTCATAGTGGATGGAAGAAGATTCCACAGTCAAGCCGCATATATACTATAAAGGAAGAGGAATGTTATTAGTATTATTGTATCCCTGTTATTAGTGAAAATTTTATCCCTCTTTTAAATCAATTTTGATCTATTTAGTTGTAATGGAATATTTTTTTGATATTTTACCGAATACCCAATAACTTTAACGCGTAAAAACCAACTACTTGTAAGAATTTAGATTTTGCTCATTTATTAGTCATTGTAGCTGTTGGTTTATCAAATGAAGAATAACATTTTTTTAAATGCTTAAATACGAGAAATAAAATACTGATTATCAATCTTCTACCAAGTTGCAAAATAATAATTGGAGTTAAACTTTGATACCCAGCATCTGAGGGTGCGTTAATTTTACGACAAACTTCAATAGTTTCGCTTCGAAGGTAAACGAACATGAAATCCAAATAACGGCTCATAATATATTAACGCAAACAAATGCTCCGCCCCTATTGTTTAATCTAACCAACCCTTCTAGATCGGTCCTGAGACTATCTACGTTTTCTCCTATTCATGCGGACAAGATGGCACAAGCCATGATCTTCCCTTCCAAAATGGCGATGAAGTGAATTTTCTCACAAAGATTACCACTGATAAGAATCCGAATACAGCTCAAGCCAAGGATCGCAATAAGGGAACGCATTTTTAGGGATGTATATAAAATCATCATAATGCATGTATGTACGCGATATTAACAATTTTCCATTTTTTGAATTGAATTTTCTTCTTGAACATAATTTGACATTTAATATGTTGTACATATCATAAAACAAACTGGATATATATGCATGCAAAAGGAATAACGGAATGAGTAAAAAAACGAGTTTTTGGTTAATTATACAGAGTTGTTATTTTAGATACATTACTATCAAGGAAAAATGAGCTAAGTTAAGAAAATATATTAACTGTGTATATATAATAACATGATTTATTATTCGAAACTTTTTGCAAGGACTATATGAATTAATGTATTTGCCTGATCCGAATTTTTCGACCAATTCTATTGTTCCTTTTGCCCACAGTATAATAAGAAAAAAATCCCACATACTATACATAGAAATTTATAATTTATTACATATTACTTTACCATGTTGGGTATAAGAACGTATGTATATTGTGAAAAGTAAAACGTACATACAAATATGTAAAAATATTTAAGCTAAAAAAACAATTAAGATACTTATTTTACTTCGAATTTAGTTGAAGTAACCAAGTACATCTCAATCATTGACCCACTTTTTAAAATGTTTTTTAAAGGTATGATTGGTTACTTCTCATGTCTGTCATATTTTATTGACAATTTCTTTTTTGAACCACAACAGGCCAAAAAGTCGAATTCACCACAGAACACCTAGGCTTAGGAATAAAATATCATCCAGTTGAAAAATGTCCAGAGTTCAAGAGGATAAAGAGTATAATTCTGCTTAGTAAAATAGAACCAGAATCCTCGACGATTGCCTTCGTCTTTCTGAATAAATCAATCGAGTGGAGATCTCCTTCTCGTCGTTTAGTAGTCACAGTGTTTGCCTTCAACTCCTTAGGTCCTGGGTTTGATTTTGGACAGTTAAAGCAAAATTTTGATTTATAAGGTTGTTTAAACTGCAATATTTCATTGTCATTGGGCTAACATCTGAAGCGTACGACTGTTCGCCGTATCTTCATGTAGCAGATGATACGAAATACGCTACATTTGATTTACTAATTCAGTGCCATTGCACCACTTGGTACGAAAGGGGGATAATGATGATAAATAATTTTTTACTACAAATGCTCACATAATTCCAAAAAATGTGTTCGGGACATGAAAATTTTCTTAAATTTATTTTTTCTCTATTTTTGTATTTTTACAAGTTCTACTGAAAAACCTGCAAAAAACATTCACGTTTTCATATTTTTTTATTTTCTCCAAATATTGTAAGAGAACAATTATTTTCTTTTTTCTAAATCGAGGGTTCCGAAAGATTTATCTTAATGTAATCTGAAATCTTTAGAATTGTGGAAAATGTACATCGTAATAAAATAATTTTTCTTTGTAATCTTCGTACGCGAATTAGCGTGAACGATTATTCAAAGCCATTCCAGCTATATTATACGAGTAATTTAGAATGCGAACATATTATATTGTGTGGTAATGCTCTTGAGTTTGATGGATATCTTATTAAAACTTTCCCCATCTTCTTAACAGTATGAAGACCGAATACTGTTATCGTAGGATAATGTCAGCTTTGAACGAATCGAAATTCGAGTGCTAAGTTTGTTAAAAGTTTTCACATAACATTTACACTCCTAGAGTTGTTTGTGAAATTAAAACGACAAACAAAAAATATGAAATGCCATATCGTCGGTGGTACTGCAATACCGCGTTTCTATAAATTATTTTTTTACACCAGGGATCCTAAGGTAGGAGGTCTCCGTGGTGTAGTGGTCAAGAAGCTTGACTCACGCACGGAAGGTTCCGGGTTCGATTCCCGGTGAGAACACAAACATTAAAAAAAATGATTTTTTTCTCAAGTCAGGGTGTTCTGTGATGTAATTCACCACTGTGGTTGGGCCTTCTGGCCTGTTGTGGTGCAAAAATAAATAATATATATATTTAAAAAATATAGTACCACCGACGATATATTTCCACGTTTATTATTTAAAGAGTTTAAACCCGGTTGCGGTTCCATGGCTAGTGTCGAGGACTCACGGAGCAGAGGTCCAAGATTCAAACCCCTCTCTATTACAACTTGATTCCCATTTTGAAATATTTTAGTTAATTATTAGAGCGCAAAAATTTCATTTTATAACAAAAGAAATATGACGTCCCTCGTTTACGGGTGTTTTTAATATATGTATTCTTAAATCCGTTTTATTACATCAAATGATTTTTAATTTATCATCATCCCTGCATGCTGCAAGTGGATTTCTAGTTCAGTCCCCTATGCACCATAGGTTGTGGATATGGAAATAACGAAAAGATGAAAATATGACTATGTAGCTACATAATAGTATTTATTTGCACAATTTTACCATTATAAAAATTTTAGTTTAATTTTGAAAAGTGGAAATAGTTTTGAAATCATACAGAATTTTAAAAAAATATTTTGAAGTAGGTAACATCGTGTTGATTGTAAAAAATTTAAAGAGTTTTTCACCTGTTTTTCCAATGATCACTGAAGACAAATACGTACAGTTTTGATACAGGAATTACCCGGATGTGCTTTAAGTACTTCGGTAAGGTCACGATAATAGCGACGTTTTATAAAGATTAATGGAACGTCATCACCGGCTTGTTTACTTTCACCTTCTATCTCAATTGTATTTTTACCTTAATTATAATTACTACTGTCCGACATACGCTGTCAGGGTTGTCAACCGCCCCATTTAGGATATTAACGGTCTGTCACACCCTCTGGGCGCCACGTGAGTCTAGTTTGATCGCCATTAAAATACACTGTGCACTTAATTAAGCAAAGTAACAAAACCCCAGAAACGCGTGGAATGGTCAGTCGACCACAATAGTATGTAATTCCCAGTATAATTCCTCCATCAAGGCTGCCCAATGGTAACGCCTGACGTGGACGCCATTTTGAGGATTTTGTAACAAGCCATAGAAATTTAACAGCGTCCACAAATTTATTTTATTTTTAAAATAAAAATAAAGAAAAGAGCAATTAAAGAACTTTTTGAACAAACTAAACAATCTAATTTTACTGAACTTTTTCAACTAGAGTTGATTAAATTTATTTATCAAGTAGCCACTGATGTAACTGTAGACGAAAAATTAAAACTTTTAAAAATTGAAGTAAGCACGGACACTATACCAGAATGTCAGAACAATATCAAACACAACATTCTAAAACGAAACAAGGACAGTCAAGACTTATAAACCAGGGACTGAAATTATACAATAGACTACCAGACAAAACTAAACAAAAGACTCAGACAACCTTTACAAAAGATATCGAACATATTATCACCAACAACCTATTATAAATTTAAAAAAGAAAAAAAAAATTGTGAAATGTTTGTAATCCGTAAGGGTTTATAAATAAATTTCAAATAAAAAAATATTTGTACGAGTACATCAAAGATTATTAAAACAACACTAAAACTTTTTAATTTCATTTGTTCCTTGCGCGCATCAAGATCACTGTATTGGTTATGTGATTTAAATCGCCTTGATAACTTAACAATTTTGGAAGAGCGTATTAAGTTCTCAAGGACAAAAACCATTTTCAAGAGAGGAGTTGAAGACTGGATTTCCCTGAGTGGGAGGGATTTTAAAGGGAAACTCCTTGATGATTTTCCGAATGTTAGAGTTTAATGTTTACCTATTGATGTGACATATACTTTGTTTTAAACAAAGTATATTTATATGTTTCTGGTCCTATATAATATATGTGATGAAATACACTTGTGTGTCTGTGTCAACTAATTGCTCGTCCCAACTCAACACATAACTTTTAGTTCCATGGAGTTAGGACTCATATCTTTAATAATGTGTAATAAACAACCCTTAAGTAAATAAATCAGTTTAAAAATGCTAACGTTCTTATGATTATCTTTGACGTGAATTACCTGACTGGTGTCGTGGCGGAGTTGGTTAAACAGCTAACGGTGAAACTGGCGACCCAAGTTCGATTCCAGCCAGTTACAAGAAAGAAATCCAAGAAACGTTATTTATTCAAATGGTCTAAGTGTGGTGGTGTATTTTACATAACTTTATTCCTCATCATTTCTTGCCCACCCACTGACAAGAGGCTTGGCGGGTTATTTCTTAAATTAAAACTACATATCGGGACCATTTTTCATCATTTGTCTATGTACAAAATCTGCGTTGCCATGCAACACTTTTCCTTGATGAAGTTCACAAGATTTTATTTTTTTTACATATTTTTAAGAATTAACTCAATGCTTATTTTCATACTAACTTATTTTTCCAGTGTAAGCTCATTTTTATAAGTTTATGCAGATTTTAAATAAATATAAAAACCTAATGTTTAAACAAATGAACGTTAAAATGAAATATTAAATAATTTATTTTGGGTTGAAAAATTAATTTATTTGTCTGATTTTTCATAAAACTTTAATCTATCAAGCAAAGACCTATAACAGACATACATTTGTTTATATGGAACCCCATTGTTATATCAATGTAAAAAAAAATGTGAAAAATCAATGAAAGCAAAATATTGACATGTCCAACCTCTACCTTGCTAAATTATATGTTTTAGATTTCGATAGTAATCTGATGCTAAAGTTCATTGTAGCGGGTTCATTACTGAGCCGAAATAATACGTCTCTGTGTTCAGTTAATATTAATAATGTGTGTTTTGAGTTCACGGTTTCCCATTGACGCGGTGACACCCTTAATTATGATGAATCCGCAACTAAACCTGCATAGAGTCATACTGATGCCAGAAAAGTTTGAGTGTGTAAATATATCTATACAATGGGAATGCTATTTTATCCTTGGACACATACGAGAAGATTTATTTATATTGGGAATCGACAAATAGCTAAAAAAAAACAGTTATTTTAACATGTTATATTATAAAAATGCATATTTTTTTAGCTTACTTCAAAAACTGCGGGGACCATACAAACTGTCTTTCTCAATGTGTTACCCCGACGGAAAAATTTAAGATAAAATATCTAGGAATAATGATCGACAGAAATATTAAATGGACAGAATATATAGATTCAATGTGCCAAAGACAAAGAAAATTACTGCACATATTTTTAAAGCTTAGAGGTATTTTATCGACGGATTAATTGAAGACAGTTTATCATGCTTTAGTACAGTCAATTTTTTAATATGCAATAGTTGGATGGGGAGGGGCTTTTAACGCTCATCTTTGACCCTTAAATGTGCTTCAAAAAAATATCAAAATAATACTATATACACCATCCTTCTTCCCAACTACCGAACTGTTCAAGGAATTTAATGTTTTAAGAGTGGGGGATATCTATGAAAAGTGTTGTATGCTCCAAGAGCATAAGGAGAGCCGCCCATCGGACTGTATTACGGGAAGGTTAAGAACAGGATGCCTCGCTCTAAAGAGAATTAAAACTACTACGGCCAAACATAATTACACATCGGAAGCTTTTCAATAATTTATCACAAAATCTACGGAAATAAATAAATTACGGAAAATTCAAGGATAAATGAAAGAAAAGCATTCTGACATGATTTACATTAACTGTATTTTGAAAATATAGTGATTTGTATATATGTGCCTGTTTTAATCAATTTATTAATTTTGTCTTTTTATTTATGTTTTTTATAAGTGTTAAATTTTTTCAATTTTTTAAATTGTTTAATTTTTTATTCATTGTATTATTTTGTTTTGCATTTTTGTTTCTTTTTTATATTATTTTGTAAACTTGCCAAACACAAGAGCTAGACTCTTTTTTGGCAAGTTAAACCTGAAGTGTTCCATTTTTTTATTGTGTGTATTGTTTTTTATGCTAATAAAGATTTTTTAACACAAAAAAAAAATTGCGCGGTATTTAAAAATTGCATTTGAGCGATTCAAAAGTTTTTTTATCTCAAATTCAAAGCCTCAAGGTAAGTATTTGTAAGCAATAATTCAAAATATATTTTTCGGATAATATCGCTCGGTAAAGTTATTTTGCATTGACATTACACATCTTACATTCGGCTGAACACGTACTTTCATACAAATGCACACAAACACATCGTCTTTTAAGAATGTACCATAATTAATTATATATGTATGATTATTATTTAGAAACTTTGCTCGTCTGTCATTCAACTTTATTTTTGTTGTGTGATTTGGTCATTGTTGCCTGTATGTTTCTTTATAATAAATAAATAAATATTCAACGACACCGCAGTCAAATCGTTATCAAAACATGAGTTCTAGCGCAGGGATTAAATTTACAATAATATGACAGAAATTTCGTTATATTTCTCAGCCCTTTTTATTTCGTCCTTTACAAAATTGTCTTCTGACCTTTTGTGATGCAAAAATTATAATGGTCAAGCACCTACGCTGTGCTCTTTTTTGGGATCTCCTAAGCTTAAACTGACTCACGTTTCGCTACTGCTACCGTAACAATACAGTTCTGACATTATTATGCAAATAAAAACATGTGGTTATCTACTCGTATTGCAGGCGGATAGCGTCGCTTCATTTATAACGTGTATTCTGTGGCATTGCATCAAGATAAGCTAACCGAAGCGCACCGGTAACGGAGCTGCATATTTGGGGTCCGGAAAACAACCGACGTTCGGCAACCCTGATTCTTGATTTACTCTTTATCTGTTTTACTGTAATGTTTATTTGGGAACTTTGGTGAGTAAGTTTGCATTGCCGAGGAAAAACTGGTTTAACTTTCCAGTGTAAAATCAAAAATTACTTACTGAAAATTACTGGGGACAAATATTGTTAAAGTTAAAAAAATTATTTAATATTGTAGTGCTACTAGAAACCTTATATTATGTGCAGTCACTAAAATAGGATATTTGTTTCAGTGTTTACTATTGTTGCATTTTATTGATTCGTGTTTTTTTTCACAAACTTTTTTTTTAATCGAATCTACTTTGCCGATCTCAATCTTATGGGTTTTTATCTAGACTTGAATAAATGTCAAATATTTGTCGAGGTAATAACATGCATAAGGTACATTTTTGGTCTTAGGAAATATGACCACATTTCTGATTATCGTAGGCAACTGAAATGGCTCAAAATTAGGCAGCGGAGAGACTATTACTCCCTCTCACTTTATAGTCTTAACGCTCCTATATACCTGCGTGAAAAATTTCAACGCTTATCAGTTCATGGTTTACTTCTTCGTTCTAATTCTCAAGGCACTCTCTTAATACCCATCCACAATTCCTCTTTCTTCTCTAACTCATATAGTGTCCATGCGGCTCAACTGTGGAATCATCTTTTATCCACCATCAAAGAAGTTACTACATTATCTCAATTTAAATCACGTCTGAAGAAACATCTCCTTTCCTCTTTTTTTCCTTTTTTCCATTGAGTAATAGTTTTGATTAAAGGTAATTTATTACGTTTATTTCTATTTTAATATATCTTTAGCTTTTTAATGTTTTTATCTATTAAATATGTTCGGTAACTTGAATTATAAAAACAAAACTTTTATTTTATCGGTTGGTTGGAAAAAATTGCCATTCGGCAATAAGCTCGCCAATGTACAAATAACATTTTGTACAAAAAGTTAAATAAATAAATTTAAAAAAAACATAAATTATTTCATATCCTGTATAATAGTTAAAAGACAAAATGATCAAAGTTTCCCATTTTTTGTACGTGTGATTTTATTACATCCATGTTTTGACAGATATTTGGTTTCAACTGTCTTCTCTGCTGAACATTTGAAAAGAAAAAAATCTTGATAAGGTTGTGGTCTGTCAAGAAAGAAGGCACTTCATTTAAGAAAAACTCTAATCTCCGAAATACTTGATTATTTTTCCTTCAGTAAATACATTTTGAGATCATTCTTAACAGTCTTCCGTGTCACATGACGCTGTCAGATTTAAAGGGGGTGTGATTTTGACGGCTTTGGGGATAGAGGGCTGCTTACATCCGGGGGGGCTCTATAGAGTGTATAGCCTTTTGTAGAGGGGTAGCAGGGGCGCGGGCGCCGGGGGCGCGTGGCCTGCCCCTGACATGTTTCCAATCTGTGCCGCAAGGGGCGCCATATTGTGCCCCAAAGCCTTACACACCGACGAATCATCTTTCTAAAGGATCTGAAAATAGAAAACACTCGTCAAATCAATGCAAATTCTTAGAAAAACGCTCAACTTTGAATTATTTTAATAAGTTTTTTTTTATTTCACAGATGAGATTGAAATATTTTGTCTATGTACGTGTTTAAATGATAATTCGGTGGATATTATACATTTTGTGTCAATATTTCTACCCTCGTGTTATAACTTGTGTGAGTATAACTGTCGAAGAAACTACATTTTTATAATGAAAAATATTCGTATAAATTATTAAAAATATTATTTTTTTTGGATTAAAAATATAACAGTTTTTTAACGTGACTTTATTGATCCTTTGGGGTTGTTTGTTCTTATAATATAGGGTAATTAATTAAGAAAAGAGAAGCGTAAGAGAAGCATTACATAACTGATAAATGTTCGAATATAAGTGAATTCTGTTAATTAAAGAGGCATTCAATTTTGTGTCTAGAAATCGTTCAAACGTTCTTATTGACCTCTACAGGCGAACGGTTCACGTTTCGATTCCTTCCGAGTTTTAGGCTTTATTTTTAAACGATTTTCGAAACAATTAAATGAGAAGAGTTGGCACAATTAAAGTCATTACTGCCGTTAACACTTTGGCAGCGCTTATCTTTAAACGGCGTATTCGTGCCCGGCCTACCGATGGAGATAATTTCGAGAATGAGATTCGCTGTTATTAATTAACACCTGAGTTTGCGGGCACAAAGGATTTAAAATTATGCGTTTTAAGGGAAATATTAAGGCAAATGACAGTTGTGAATTATCGGGTATTATTCTAACGAGCCGGAGCCTGCGGCACTTATCCAAATTTGCCGCTGTAATATTTTAAGCAGGCAACGGGCAATAAACAACACATTGTGTGGAAATATTCAGCATGGTGGTAGTGGAAAGTGTAAACTGGTCTCCGAGTGCCGAAAGCACTATCCAGTAATACCTGAAAGTAACGGGATTACTTTAAACCGGTAGGAGACAAATAATATTACAAAACACGGACGCGTCAAATTTTTTAAAACAATAAAAAGTCTTCCGTTTTAGGTGGAAAAAAGTTCGCGTAATAAAATTATCGTCTTTATCATCATTTCCTATTCTGCACACAGTGTTTCATAGGGCACTGCATTTGTAAACCAAATGCATCGTATTCAGATAATCTGTTACATGAAGGCAAGGCGATCAGTCTTGCGCTTCAGACGCCAATCGCAAGAACAATTTAATACTGCATTTTAAACCACCTTTGAAATTAATATTTCATGTCCACCCTGTCAGGAATCGTACCTCGAGAATGGTGAGCGAACGCGCCAACCAGTTCATAACGAAGCCAACTTATCTCCGCGTGATTTTCTTATTCTGAATATTTACCTGAGAGCTGCCATCGAGTTGAAAACACGCGTCCAGGGTTCTGGTTCTATTACACATACAGAACTGTATTCTCCATCTGCCTGGATACAGGTTATTTTACCTTCATGTCACAAAAAATAATCAAGATCACTAGATGAAATAACCAATTTAATACCGTTTGCATTATATTTATTTATTCATGCATTTCATAATATATAAAGTTTTTTGTTCACTATGCCCAGCTGTATGAAACAGTACTTATGATTTTTTTATTATATTACTGCAGAATTTTTTATTATTTAAACTTTCTACTGAATATGCTGTGTATTTTTTTTTTATATAAATCTTGTATAATTTTTAGGTTTAATTTTTTTTTGTAAATCTTGGGTACAAGGAAATTTATGTTTTAAAAAAATATATATATTTTAAGCCAAATATGTTTGTATTATAAATGTTTGTAAAAGGCAGATTTGCCGTTTATTTTAATAAAATAAATAAATAAATATCTGGGCGAAAGAGGTTTATAGTAAATTTAATGTTAATGACGGTTTTATAATAAACGCTATAAGTTACATCCTTCTTACATCTTGATAGCAAGAATCTTCTTTCACGTTTGCTCCAAAATTGCAAGAAACATTCGATTGGATATTTGATAGGTACCTACTGATTAATCTAAAACTCTACTCAAGTGTTTGGTTTACGGAATTTAATGGTTATTGTCTATTTATAAATATTTTATTTTTTCCCCTCTACGAGTATTTGATGTTTACATACTTGTTGGCTTGATCAATTATTGTAATTGTTTATTTCATTTACCGGTTTTTTGCTATTTTTATTTCAATTTTCGCATTTTTACTCAGAGACAAATAAGCAAACATTTATTTTTATTATATAAATAAAAAACGAGTGATACTTCCACAAATTTAGAATATCCAGTGACCGGTTTCATCGATTTCGCAACATTTTCGAGACTGGTATTTTTATTAAGGAGTTCAATGTATTTATACAAAAATAATCATGTCAATTTTTTTTTTTTATGAGAAAATAAATATTTGCCTTCTTATGACTTACCTAAATATTTCATTTTAAAGGGCCATTTTTAACGAGTTGTAAATATTTTTATATTTATTTTGTATTAATATACCTTTATATAATAAATAAATTTATTAACACCCAAAGGCCTTTCACTTGTAGTGTGACTACCTGGGCCCCGATAACAATGAAAAGTTAACATTCTTCAATTGTATCTACAGGTCAATCGAATCGAATCAAATCGAAGCTTAACTGGCAGTGCACAACGGAGTTTTAGTACCAACATTTTATGTATGGAAGTGAAACATGGAACTGGCAGAGGAAGGATGAAAGCCGAGTGAACGTGGTTGAAATGCGATCTCTTAGACGAATGTGTGGGAAATCAATATATGACAGGGTCACGAATGATGAAATCAGGCGAAAGTTTAAATCTGAGTCAAGTATAATTGATAAGATTAAGAAAGGGTCTCTAAGATGGTTTGGTCACGTGAAACGAATGGACGACAAAAGAATGGTAAAAAAAGTAAATATGGCGAAAATTAACGGTAACGTGAGACGAGGACGACCAAGGAAGACGTGGCATGATCAGATAAACCAAAATCTTAAGTCTGGTCATGTCAAAAGCAGACAGAACCAAAGGGCATGTATGACAAAATGTTTGAATGTAAAAGAAGCTCGGAATGTATGCTAGGATAGACGTGTGTGTCTTCAGTTATCTATAAAAAATAACAAATATCGGTTATTTTTTATAGATAACTGAAGGTAACTCTTTCAAATTCTCATTGTAATCGGGGCCCTAAGATAAGAAGTATAAAAATTGGAAAATTGTTTTCAGGCGTTGCCTAGTAGGCGAAATGGTTCTGGCGGATGAACCTTACACGCATGATAAACTTTTCAGCTATTTTACTCTCCAAAAGTCAACAGATGGAAGAATTGAGGAAATGTCGATGTTTTAACATGGACATAATGGTGAATACTACCCAGTGTGTAAAGGGCCCACTTAAACCAGCCAATGACAGATCATAAGCCCCTAAAATGCCTAGACTTCCATATTCCCTTCTCAAAAATGTTTTACCTCTCCATTTGCAACAAATTAATGTAATAAACAATTTTTTAACATTAAAAAAACAATAAAACAATAATTTAATTATAAACTAATTATCGTTCCCTTCGCACTAACCCTTAGTACTGCACTGGTCCAATTGCAGCGTATCTTGATCGTTTCTGTTATACGAAGGTAAGATGATCAGTCTTAGGCTTTAACTTTCTTAAGCAGCTTTGTGCTTTCTATTCATCAACTTTTAATAGTCATGTTATTCTGCCTTCAGAGTCAAAATTTCATAAAATGTTAAATAGCCCGTAAAATAATGCTGACAATAATCGTTTTTAAATAAATAAATAAATAATCATACAAACCTATAATTTCATGTTATTTACAGGAAACACCTTTTTTGATATTTTTTATGCGTAATTGTAATTACCAGACAAAGAGTCCACCACTGCTGTCCCGTGCCCGATGACAGTAATATTATCACCTGTCTTGTGCACATGTTCCCTATGATCTTCCTCTGCCCACTCACAACACTGCCTCCGTTATTTATCACCACCCACCCGCTCACTCATCCACCCAACCTACCTCATGCACACCATCATTATTTGGGGGTTGAATTAAGGTCGGGTATTCATTAAGAGCGGGTAGTTCATTGTCGCCCGAACGATAAGCTTATACATTCCCCACAAAATGCAGACTTCACTCGCTGTTTTTATTAGTTACGTAAATTTCTTAAATCTGAAAATACTTTTTCGCCTAGCACGTTAGAATTATATTTCATTTTACAAATATGTTTTAGGTTTTTTGTTATTGCTTTGTTGATAGTTAAACATGACTTTGAATACATCGTATTGAGAAATATACGAAGTAATTTTAATTCATCTTTTAATTTTCCGTCGAAATCACTTCTTGAATTACTTAGTGTACAATTTTTATTTTTTACATCTAACATAAATTCAAACCCGTTTTGTTAAGAACTTAAGCCTACGTAAAAAACGATTGTTGTTTTAATCATTTCTTAAAAATCATGAGAGTTATAATTAATTTTCAATAAATAAAGTGTACTATAGAATAAAGATTCAAAAATGAAAAATTTTATTGAGCACCTTAATGAAATTTACTTTCTTCAGAAACAAAGTAATTATAATTTCTAGGGTACTTTTAATATTTTATGTGTTATTTTATTTTATTTCTGAAGTTAAAAGTCGTATATTTTTTTTGAAGATACAAAATATTAATAAAACCCAGAAGACCAGTATGCAATTTACACACGTACAACACTCTAGTAAAATTTAAAGACTTCGCCTTCATAATGTATTTCTTTTACATTTCTTAGTGAAGATTTCGCTGTGTTAACGGTCCGCGTCTCTTCAATAAATTGGTTTAATTCACACATCAACAAATAAAAGTGACATAATCTAATGTGTTTTAGAAATCGGAGCGCAAAATGTTACCTTTATTTGAAGCAGTAACATGTTTGTCTGAGATGATCAGCATTAAAAATTATTGTTTTGATCGCTGATCTGCAGATTCAGTGTATGACTTCGGAAAATTTCAGATACTATGACGATATCGGTTATTAGCCATTAAACCAATGGCTTTACCAAACTATTCCAGCACTATCAGATACGAGACTAAACTTGGAATATTGGGTATCTAACTTTCACGATATTTTCAGATACACCAGTTTATTACTTCTTATTAAATCAATGTTGTTTATGTGATAAAGTTTTGAAAAGCTCAACGTGATGGATTTAATAGAAAAACTTAGCGCATATATTCGTGATCAATATAATAAAATCTTTCATGTTTTTTGCAGTAAAATATTAAAATGACATAATATTATACTTACATATAAAATTGCCCAATGGCAGAGCCAAATTAATTGAAACCGACCTGTATACAAAAAATGTAATGGTTTATCTTTAAATGATATCAACAATATTTTGAGTTTGTCCAAATTTTTGTAGTCAAGGACTGATTTCAACTCCCTGGGGAGCTGTATATATAAACATATTACAACAGAGATGAAGAACCTTAAAGAGAGGTAGCATAGAAACCTAGGCATCTACAGGGCTTATGACCTCTCAATGGCTGGTTTAAGTGGCCACTTTACACACTGTGTAACATTTACCATTCTGCCCATATTTGAACATCTAAATTCCTTCAATTCTTTCATCTGCTGATGTTTGTGAAGCTAAAGAGCTGAAACCTTTATTTATGCGGGTGAGATTCATCTAATTGAATTATTTCACCTACATACTAGGCAACGCCTGAAAATGTTATTTTTTCAATTTCTATACTTCTTCATGGACCAGGTGGATTTATTAACAATATTTTGAGTTTGTCCAAATTTTTGTAAACAAGGACTGGATTCAACTCTCTGGGGAGCTGTTTTTATTAACATATTACAACAGAGATAAAGAACATTTAAGAGAAGCAAATTAAACCAGCCATTGACAGGTCATAAGCCCTGTAGATGCCTAGATTTCTATATTACCTTCTCTTAAATTTTCTTCATCTCTGTTGTTATATGTTAATTTAAATGATATGTTTGCGATGGTACTCTAATCCTTTTTTAATATTTGTTTGTTATTCACAATAGTTTGTAAAATGGCGGTGAACTATAATATGCATATTATACTAAACAATTTGGTACATTGTCATTACTCAGATTAAACGCGTGTTAATTAGCCCTTATCTTATCATTTTACGTTTCTAATATGATTTTCTTAAATACCAACGCTTTATTTTTATTGCCTATGATAGTCAATTATAGTATTTTAAAAGCCTAAGTACACCTTTCTCAAGAACTGAAAAAGCTGCACCATTGAATAAGTTATAAGCGTATTTAAAATGTTTCTTAACGGTTCTCCTGATGCCAAATACAACATTTGTTAAACTGCCGTTGATTGAACAAAACAAATGAAATTAGAAATATACAGATTTGATGTTGATGATCAAATGAACAATCTTGTCCTTGGACTTTTATTTGCTTAGATAAGTAAACATATTGAGATATATTACAAACCTTTCGTTTGTTTGAACCGAGATGATATTTAGAAAATGCGCGGAATTTAAGTAATTACTTTCATGCCCTCACTTTATCGCGCCCTCCAAATTCTTCCATCCCTGTTTAAGTATTTTGACTCGATTGTGGAGGAATGTCATCAATCAATATTTGAGAAGAATTCCGAACATTCCCGAAGTCTTTGCTACATTAATATTTTTCCGAATCTCTGTTACGTTTCTCAGAGAGCCCTCCGGCGCTTTGGGGCAAGGACCCGGAACCTACACACATACCACGCGGAGTTAACGAATTTAAATGAAAATGATTCGTATAGAGACGAAAACGAACAGTACGTGCAGTACGACGATACGACAGTCAAGTGCAAACGTTTTGTCTCCGATTAGCGATGAACTAGTCAAAATGAGAAAAATAACTAAATATTACAGAAACAATACTAACAACACTATGGCGAATACAATTTAAGAAGTCATATCGATGTGAAATGTTTGAATGTTCGATATGTATTCATTAAAATTATTTGCTTGCATATTTTATTTTTATATAAACATGATAGGAGCTATAATGAACTGTTTTTGCTATTGCAAACTTCTCTTTTTTATGAACCAGCCCTTACATATTAAAGGAGTGTGTTTTAAAGTATTATACCTAAAAAAATAGAACCATTTGTAAATATGTATAATACCTACATTACCGGGGCATGCAGTGAGGTTTTTAATTAGAGAAGTTGTCACTTGGTACTAGGTATATAGGTAAAACGTATACTTACTACCAACACAGTTATTCGATTTAAGTGTTTAAAAATAAACTAAAAAGCAATTTTATACCATAATACCACCATAAAATATATTATTTCGATATATATTTCCTCCCTCTAAACAACTATAAAGAACATGCTAGAACCTTTATTGCAATTTTTTTTTTTAATCGAATTAAACTGTACCTATTTATTTGTTTTTCATTTTATTTATTACGGATATCAACAGTTATACTTGTAAAAAAAAATACAACATAAAATATACAGAGAATAAAACCAATGACATATATCCACAGAAATACATTAAATACTTGAACAATACATGCTAGTGTGTTTGTGTTAGTGTAAGTATGTGAGGAGATGGGTGAGAAGGTGTTATAATGGAATGAGGGTGGACATGTGAGTAAATATTATTACACAAGTGTCAAAAATATAAAAATATAAATTTTGAAATAGTAATTTAAAAAGGTTTTACTTGCATTATTTTTATTAGCAGTTTCGTGTTAAATATATAAAAAATATCTTGTTTGAAACAATAAAGGAAGTAAGGCTGATCTGGGGTTACTCTGTGTGCATCCGCTGACGAAAGGATTCTTACTCGTATTAGGCAGTCAACAGAAAAAAAAATATTTTCATTTGGTCTTTTTCATTATTGCAGTTGAACATTTTTTTTCACAGGTGGAATTGAATGGAATGGCTTTTCTCGAGTAGGCTTTTTACTTATTTTTTTTGCATTGTATTGACTTATATATAGAAAACTATAATTTTGGTGTTAAATTTGTGAATATTGTTTTTTTTGTTACAATTGCTGTTGTTTTATTTTAATAAATAAAATAATAACAAAAATAAATATAAACACATTTCATAGTTTAATTGTGTCGACTGATTTAAATGTTAAATTTGTTAGCAAAACTGTCAAAATATATGGAAAATAACATGTTTTAACATGAAATAACATATATTGGAAATAAACATGAATCAGTTTATTCTACAGAGCTTGTGAGATCTCAATGTGCGCGTGCGCGGACTTTTGAAATCAGTTCTGAACTACCACCTCATAGGATCCAAGAAACTTGCGCAGCTTTTTATTCCGGAATCAGACGGAGTGCGATGAATTTTACTTCAGTTAGCACATAATAACGCAGGCAAAAGGTTGTGTGTGAGTTTGTCACAATTTTTTTGAAGTTACAAATGAATAAACTTTGAACCCATCTCAGATCACTACGATTAACAACAAACTAACAAGAAATATTTGTTGTTTTGACTAAAAAAAATAGTAAAGAGGTCGCGGTCAGGGGCCGCTGCGCAGACGCCGCCGTCCCTAGTGAAGGTCGATCGCCCGAACCTTTAGCTCGGAGGCCTGCAGCGCAGAATCTCGTTGCTCACACAGCGGTTTGCAAGCAGGAGGAACCTTCGGCCAAGCTCTAGACTGCAGGGCAGAGCGCTCGACGATCGTCAGAGCGTGGAGCGAAGCAGGGCGAAGGTGACGATTTGACTTCAAATAATACGCAGAGTAGTTGAACCGAACACTTATTGTAAGAAGTTTTGCAGGTCATATCAATACATTTGCACCATACCACAGTCGATTACGGCGTAAATCAAAAAAATGTACGTTTTAAAAGTTTTTAATTTTTGTTACATAACCTAACCACATAAAGAATCTAAAATTACATAAATATAAGAAAATTTTAATGAGATTTACAAAACCTAGTCTTAGACAGCAATTGCAGTGGAAAAAACTTTCCTTTGTTAAAGGGCTAACTCGGCGCACTGGATTAACCTTATGTAACCAGCGTAAAATTTACAAAAATGGCGAAACTAATTCTTGTGAAATCAGAATTGTAAAAAATTTAAACGATTCTTGATTTTCTCAGATAGAACTTGCCAGGTTTGACTGCATAGTGCAAATTTCAGGTAGATACTTCAAAGGCGGAATTCGATACGGTCGTTCAAAGTCGAAATGTCCGAGTCAGGTATATTTGGTACGGCTCGCTCGAAATGTAGGGAAAATTAAAAGTTCGAAAAGTTTGTATTTGTAATATTATAGAGTTTTTGAAAATGTGATGATCGGTGAAGAGCGCAGAGAGATCGGCCCCGGGTGCGCCCGGCGTCGTTTTTTCCATCTCGCGCCCGCGCCAGTTGGATTCAAACTTTCGCGCGTTTGGATCCAACCGGCCGATTTTTAAGAACGACTGCGAACGCCCCGAGAGATTGATTTCACCGCGGAAACCGCCAACTTTTATGAATTCGAGTTTTGTACCTGATTTTCTACAAAAAACATGAAAAAAACGGAAAATAATTTTCAATAAAAAATACGTAAATTGTCCGTCTTCCCGCCGACTCGTTTCGCGTGGAAAGATTCAAATAATGGGCGAAAATTGAAAGTAAGTCGGAAAAATCTGAAATAAATTACACGTGAAACAGACAATCAATCATAATTAAGCAAATTTAAATCAATAAGAGCGGAGTGCATCGGACTTTCAAATATCAAGATAAAATTCCAATATTAAATATGATATAACTTATATACTCCATAAAATATGGGAAATCATGAGTTTTAATAGCAATTAGATTCTGATTGAGTTGCATCCTAAATAGTTTGTATTATTAAAATTAATATCCAATAATAATTATCAAATGGTGTCCGACACACATAGGTTCAATACAATTGATGGACGGACCGCGCATGCTTAATTATACATTGCGTAATTTTGGTAATAATTTATCTTTCATCATGCAGTTATCGAAAAAACTTCAAATATAACTCCTTGTTCTGCCATCTCAATTCAAGTTATTTTTCTTAAATATTATATTTGAATATATTTTTACCAAGCTCTTATTTTATTTGCTTGTATAATTTGTGTTTTTCTCTATTTTATATTTTATTTCTTGAATTTACTAGTTACACGTTCTTTACACTTTCCATTTTTATCATGTCCCAACCACATTTATATGACAAAGCCACTTGGGCATAAATAGACTAAATAAATAAATAAATTACATTTTACAAATATACTGTGTTGTACGGATATTGATAACCGTAATAACTTCATATTTTACTTACCTACCTATTTTAAAAATCACATTTTCTAATTAACTGCTTCTCTTTATAAAGGAAGCCTTCGACATAGATCAGTTGCAGGTTTTAGTGAATCAACATTTTAGGAGAAACGAACGTTCATACCAACTCAAATATTCACCAAACCGTTTGTTGGCTCGAATCAGGTTATGGTAAGACCCCCAACACGTCCCTTTAATTTAAATATAAGAACGGTAATATGTATGTATAGAGTATGTGTGCGTGGAGCATTTGCTTCCTCCATTGTGAATGAGATTGGGCAGATATTTCAATGTCACAAAACGTTTCCGTTTCTATTCGCAGTTCGTGGGGTGGCTTTTGGTCTAATGATGAAAGATTGTGCTAGATGGCCGCGCTTCGTGTGTCTGATATTAAACTGTTTGAGAAATATGCAAATTAATGCAAAAACTTAGCTGAGGCTGCGCAATAGAAGCAAAAAAAAAACATTTGAAAAATATTACAGTCAAATACTGGATTAAAAATATTGAGAAAACTTTTTGATGTGGGTATTAAGAAACGAATTATTTACAGGACTTATAATCTATAATTGACTGGTTTGAGTCTTCCATACCCGATGGTGCATAGGGCACTGCATTAGTATACGAAATGTAGCGTTGCAGGTACCAGTCCAGATACAAGACTTGAGTCTCCTAGGCGTCGCCCACATACAAGGAAAATTGCTCACTATCGAACGAGAAATGCTGCACGATGGAGCTCTCTTTAATCTGGTAGTATTCGCATTTTCTTTCTCGATGAAGGTAATTCAGAAGTACATGATATGTACTGATTGAATTGAGGAAAATAGGGAAGTGAATTCTCCGTGATTCAATTTATTGGACATGATTAATTCTCTGAAATGATTACAAAACTTTTTAAATAGCCTTGAAACTCGTTTTGGAAGCCACCAGATCTGTATATCTAACAGTACCTATTTAACACGGTATTTAAGATAGTAGCAAGAAGCTCCATTTGATATCCATAGATAAGAAGATAGACCACAGGACAAGACACATCAGTCGTCGTACGGTGAAATAATCTAGTTTTCAACCAGCTTTTAAACCAATATTGTTGAGCGAACGCCAACCACTACATAACGAGGCGGATATATCTCCACTTGATTTCCTTTGAATTTTCACCCAAGAGAAGTAACCAAATCAGATTCATGCATCTAGAACTCTGGTACTCTTTCGAGCACAAAACTATATTCTTCATCTGCTCTTATACTGATTTCTTAAAAGCTTTTTTTTAACCTGAACTTTTTTGTCTATATGTAATAATTTCTTCTCTTATTCTTCCATCTGTTGATTTTTCGAAGCAAAGAGCTGAAACCTTCATGAAATCAATCTTGATTAAAGATTTCGACATACTGCAAATATTGTTGACTTTGATTACCCGATAAATTAAATCTAGAAAAATTGTCGAAAATGTAAATGTTCAATATCATAGGCAGTATCACAGATAATAATATAAATATCTATTCAGTGGGCAGAATAGTGAATCGACTCAATGTAAAACGACAATGACAGGTGAAAAGTTTTTTTTTCTTACTTAAATGTATTTATTGTTATAATTTACACGTTCAATCCTGACGAAAAAAATATTTTTTATATTTTTATTTATTGGTAGTAGAATAATACGAAATAAGCCACACAAGTTGGCTTGCTTTTTTCGCATTGTATTTAGTAATGTATGTAGAAAACTAATTGTATAATGCCTTAACTTAACCGACAAGTACAGAGCATCTATATCAGCAATCTAATTCTGTGTGTATGTACATTATGATTCTATTGTCTAGTAAGTTTAGCGAAATTATATTTAATAGTTTGATATTAAGATGTTATGTAGTACACAAAGCAGGCGACTATTATTCGGAATATCTGATGAGAATTCGGGTACAGATCACCCCGAGGACATCCGCAGGGTTGAATGGTTCGGGCGACGATATTAATGGCTTAGTTGTGTTTCATTGTCCGCCGCCGCGACGCGCTATGACGTGATGAGTGTTTAAGGGAAACCGAACAACGTCGGCGTCGGTCTGTTAACGACGCTTCTAAAATCGTTTAATCTCTACCTAATACTCCTTATAAACCCTTACCCTAGATGCAGTACACTTACTTAATTAAAAGATCATAAAGATAATAATTCATCAACCGAAAATAAAATATTGTTCAATTATACAATTATATTGGATTTATTACAATATTTGGAGTTTGTCCTCATGTTTGTTAACAAAATACTGGATTTCACCTCCTCGTATTCTCTGTCCTGGTTGTAATTTATTAATCTTAATGACTCCCTAGGGAGTGAAATCCAGTATTTTGTTTACAAACATTTGGACAAACTCAAAATACTGCAATAAAACCAACTATCTGGTCCAAGAAGAAGTTTAAAAACTAAAAAAAATTCAGGCGTCGCCTAGTATGAGAAATAATTCAATCAGATGAATCTTCACACAAAACCGTTAATATTATACATAAGAAATAAAATTGAACAATAAAAAAATAAAAAATAACATGAACATTTTTAAAAATGATTAACTATTTGCTGACAATGCGAAAAAATTGAATCGGATTTACAGCAATGCAGATAGCCTTTTTTAATAAAAAAAAATATTTATGGGCTTTTTTTATCTGAGCATAATATGTTCTGGCTAATGTGATTTATTCTAATTTAAAGATTCACTATAATACCTATGTTTTAACATCCCAGACAACTATTTGCTCTTCTCACAGAGGGTCTATATATATATTAACTTTTATAACAGAGCTTTGTAAAAATTTATTGAAGCATTCAAAAATTAAAAATAAGTAAAAATAAATACGTTATTAAACATTTTATATTAATTAGTCTTTTAGGTTTAAAAATATTTAAGAGACGTGAACATCTTTTTTTGTTTATATAATAAAATTTGTTTACTTTTCCTAAAATGATTAATTAATTTCATCTACTTCTGAATATTCAACATAAAACGTGCCTCTAAGTCGACATTAAACGTTTTTAAATCCCCGCGTCATAAAAATCCTTGGAGATTGACCGTCAATAATAATAAACGGCGAATCTCCAGCAAGTTTTCTTCCATAAATTAAAGCTTATTAATAAATTAAAATCCTCCTTTTCTGCCGAAATCTTCACTTGGAAGTTTCTTCAGGCGTGGTTTTGTAAGCTTTCCCATCTTTGCATATTTTATAAACGTACTTTTAGTAATTAATAAATTGTTACCTCTAATATTCTTGAAATCTTACAAACTGATAGAAAACGCGCAATGGCGTATGAAATTATTTTATAGATTTTGAAATTTAAAATATTACCTACCAAGGGTAGGTATTTTAAACACTTTTTTATTTCAAGATAAGTATTTGCGCTCTTGTGATTCAACTAAATAAAATAATTTAGACCAAAACAATCGTAGATATAGGTATTATTTATTTTCATCTGATTTCTAAGATGATATTACATTCTTTAACAACGTCAAGGGGTAACTTGTTTTGTTTTTTTTTTTTAAATTATAATTTGTACGTACATTGAAAAAAACGTTATTTCTGATTTATCATAAAAAACACTATAAAAGTTTTAAACCACCTGTAAAATGAAAAGTCTTCGAATAAGCCATTAATGACATTTTTTTATTATTTCTTATTAATTTATTAATCATTGGGTAATAAATTTCCCTCAAGGATGCAATTTTTAAGCATATTCTGCATTATGTTTTTTTTTTAACACAACATCTGATTTTAAGGAAATGTTAAGAAAATAAAAGTAAAACATACTAAACACAAGTTTTTACTCTATTAGAAAGGCAAAAACGTTATTATAATTTATGTATGTACATACCATTTAAATTTTTATTATTTGATTTGTAAATCAATTTCGATCAATACATGAAAAAATAAATAAATTATATAAATCAATATTATCTTTAATACTTCTATATAGTAAGATATTCTTAGTAAAGAAATAATTGAACATCATTTATTTATTTTATTTTTTTTCTGATTTACAAATGTCTTGCCTTTTCTATAATTTGCCAATTTTAAGAATTCTGGGTTTTTTTTCGTAATTACTCTTACTTGAGAACCTGGCAACATTCTTACACTACCCCACTCCCTCTTGAACCCCCTCCCAACCCCTCGGGCAAATGTAAGGCTGGGAAACGAATCGCTCCTCTCTAATTACAATTTTCTCATAGGAAAGCTATTAGAATGAGACAAAGTAAGGCCGTATTAGCGTTTTGTAGCGCGTTAGAGGGCGTTTCTAGCTTGAAACTCGATTGGTACGATGCGTTTATTAGTATATTGTGAACAGGTAAACTTGCGCCAGCATGGGAATACACTTTCTAGATCGCGCGCCATATACAAGAGACAATTAGCTTACATGGCTCCGTATGCAAATTACTTATGAAGGGCGTATCTCCTCGCAATTTAAGCGCCCCTAAATCTTGTTATGAAATCAATTACCTTCGTTTGTATCGCCAAACAATGTTTTATAATTGCGCCCTGGGGTACATAGGAATTATATATTTTTAATACAGCTTAAAACCGTTGTGAACAGGACAGTTTAACAGTTTATTTTTTTTATGAATCGGTTGGGATACGATCCGGTGTTCGATTATTCCGATTCGACTATTCCGATTCCGAATCCAAAAGCTGTAGAGATTAAACGTTGCAAGTTGATTCGGAGACTCTAGGCTTGGAAAAGAGAGCGATCTCTCTTGTGTTCTCATTTTATAGTGTTTTGACAGCGCACTCTGTTTTTGGTCTTGCATCTTTTGCGATGTTCAGATATGGCACAATACCATTCTCAAATTTTCGTGTAATCATTTACCATCAACACGAATTTCTACTTTTTTACTGTCATCAGCATCTAAATACAAATTGAACGTAGTTATGCAGAAAACAGCCAGTCCACAATTTTGAAAAAATCAGATATTGATGTTATCGGGTGCAGTAAGGTCAATTCTATGTTTTTTTAAAAACAGCCAGACCGCTTTGATACAAAAAGTTGTTTTAATCACCCTCTGAAAATGGTATCAATCACAAAAACGGTATTTTTCAATTTGCAGAAAACACCCACAGCACTAGAAAATCTTAACGAATTTAAATATCAGTATAACTTGTCAATTACATAAATTAACTCTTGTTTGTAATGTAAAAAAAACTAGTATATTCCTTGTTTATCATTTGTTAAAGTCAAAAACATTGTAACTGTTATGGAGATTTGTTTATTCACTCTTTTCACAAAGTGATATTATCTCAGTTTCACTTTTTAATGGCTGGCTGCTTTCTGCATAACTACGTTCAATTGTTAGTCGTTGGTAGCGACAACTGGTTTCAAGACATTTTTATAAAATGTTCAGTCACTCTTAAAGCTTCAATAATTATCTTACAATACATTCATGTATGTCAATAAATACTTTGTTATAATTTTTTTTCCGAAATTCAAATTTAAATACCTAAATTCCCCATTACCTATTCAACACTTAAGCTTGCCCTTAACTGTTGGTTTTTCCCGCAATTCTGATTGATGCACATGCTATAGTTCTTAAAACTATTTTTATTTGTTACTTAAATACCTTGAATTATACAACTATATAAGGACATTCAATCCATCTAATCTTCACATTCGTTTAAAAATGTTGAATGAAATGGTTTTATCCATTTATTGATCAAAGCTAAAATAGTATCTAAAAAACTGACAATGAATGTAAGTCTAGTTTAATAACTCGGTAAAAAGCTTTGAAATCCAGACACGTGTATTTGCAATGATTTTTCTCACTTTATCAAACACCGACTGCTTTGTTTGTGCAGTTTTAGATTAACCTCTTCCAGGCTATATTCACTATCACGAAATCAGAGTAAAGGGTGTGAAGTTCTCCTTTTGAAGCAAATACTACTTAGGTGTATGTAATAAATAGGTAGGCACTGTATTGACGAGTACAAGATCGCGCCCGCGCGCGTTTCAAACCCTCGATAACAATCAGACGAAGTGATTTACCGGTGTTTGTCGATACACTCGAACAAAATTTCCGTACCTCAAAATTAGGACGCATATTGAGTTTTACGGAGTTACTATGCCGCACATTGTCACTCCCTATGGAGTTATAAAGACTAACATATTACAACAGAGATGGGGAACATTTTAGAGAAGGAAATGTAGACGTCTGGCATTTTCAGGGCTTACGACTTGTCATTGACTGGTATAAGTGGCCACTTTATGTAAATAAATATATATTTTTTTGTTAATTAATACATTTACATAAATGAAACATGTTTTTTTTTATTCCAATACAAATGTACCTTAATTTATCTAGAAAATGTGTTAACTGTAACCCTCCAAAAAAAGAGACAAGCTTTTGTGCTTGGAGAGTGACTCACACTGTTATATTTATTTTATATACGAGTACATGAGAAAAAGTGTTCAATTTTTGAACTTTTTTTTTATTTGGAATTTCAACGAGGATAAATAAAATAATAATATTTGTAAGTAATCATTGGTATCATACATATCTTCAATTATATAATTCCAGTGTCTTTTACAAATTTTATAAAATAAGTGTGTAAATTAAATAAATAAATTTTAGTAATAATAAATGTTGAGTTAAAGATAAGACTAATATCTTATTTCGGATCAACAATAGACTTGTATTCTTTTCTCTAAAATGTTTTCCATCTTCGTTGTAATGTGTTAAAATTAGAGTATTCAAAAAAAAAGATCATTCCGTTTTCCGAAAATACATGCACTGCATTGATACTTTGATCGCAGCGTATCATCGATAATTTTTAATTTACACTAAATTAAGATGATCAAACATTCACCTTAAGTTCCAGTCAAGAGATCATAAAATATTGCAACAAAATTGAAACACAAAAGTACTGAAAATCGTGTAGTAAATAAATGAGTGCTGTTAAGAATCGAACCAGGGACTGCATTGGTGGTATGCAAACCCACTAAACTATACAAAACAAAGCGAAATAACCTCCATTGGATTTGTTTATTCCGGCTTTTTACCTGATAGCAGCCATCGAGTGGAAGACACTTGTTCAAAATTATGGCTTTATTTTACACACAGACCGACCATTTTTATATACGAGTAGATTTCTTTATTTCATTGTCAACCAATCAATTTGAAATTGAATATTCGTGTAAAACGTTGAATTGCCTGTGTTCATTAGATAGAAGGAAACATCATCATTAACCTCTATTCGCCATGATGATGCAAATTGTACTAAATTGAACGGGTAAATCATTTCTCAATCTTTTTTTGCATAAAGGTAAGATGATCAGCCTTACGCTACAGATACCAATCCAGAGACAGTGATTAATGCAATGTTGAACCAACTTGAAAACAAATACTTCACTATCAGTATGCCAATAATCATACTCGGGACCTCAAAGATTCCAAGCAAAAAGTCGAATATGCCAACCACTATAGTACAAGACTGATTTATCCCAACTTGATTTCCTTCTACAGGATTTTTACCTGAAAGTAATCATCGAGTCGAAAACACTCATCAAGATGTCAGGTTATATTTGACATAGAACTGTGAATTGAATCACCATACCGGCAACACATTATCAACACCTGAACACAGAAAAAAAAACAACCATGTTATCGACAAAACTTCATGCGAATTAGGTACGAAAATTTCACTTTTCTTCGTCGACAAACATCGATAAATATCTTACGCTATTATTGTAATCCGGCTCCAGGTGTCGCGCGTCCCTCATTTCTGTATCACGCGTCTATCGATTGCCGTCAGATCACACGCTTGACAGACTTCGGTATCTATAGTGAGCGTAATGAGTTTCAAGATTTACTCGAGCGAACTTGGAAACTTTGGATTCCACTCTTCAGGTATATATTATAATCACGTAATAACTTATACACGTTCCTTTACTCTTGTCCTCGAACGTGTTGTCGCTTTATTGTTGTGCCGGAATACTCTGGAAATATACAGAGTGTTTGGCAGAGAATGGAACACAAAAAGTTATGTAGAAAGAGCCGTTTGGATCAAAATTGCTGTAGTGGCCCATCTCCAAATGTCACCAATTTATTATTATATATTTTAAAATGTTTTAGTTATAATTTTCCCAGATTTTTTGTCTTGAACCTTTAATTTTAAAAGTCTTGTATCAGCTCTACTTTAATTGTATTTTAGCTGGTATTAGAGCACAAATTTGGTGCAGGCAATATTTTAGTATGGATCTTTGATCTTGGCGCCCCACGAACTGAAATACTCTGTAATGCTGGAGATGGTTCAGAAGAAATTTCTGAGGTATCTTTACTTAAGGGAGTGCGGATACTATCCGCGATTGTACCCATCTGACTTCACACTCGGAATGCTAGGCTACAATGGTTTGGAAAAAAAATATGCATACTTGCTTATGTATTTTTTCAGATTAAGCCGTTATATTACGATCAACATAGGTGTAATAGAAAGTATTTTTATTTATATTCGTAATGACTACCTTGGACATAGGCAGCTTAAGCTGTTTTATCTTTCTGCTTGCAGAACCAACCTACCGATGGTAATGCCAGTAGGAAGAGCAATATCTTTTCTCAAACGTATCCTTTTGGATGTAGACATCTTTCATGTTAGTGGAAAAAAGTTTAGAGAGGATAGCATCATTTTTCTTTAATTGCTGGGTATTTTTATTTTACCATCTTTGTACTTTTAAATTTAAGTGTATATTTTTTCGTGTTATGTATGCCTTGAAACATTTTTTAATGTACATAAACGTGTAAATTAAAATAATTGAATTTGAAATGAAAATTTGAAAAACATATTTAAAAGGTTAAAAGTATTTTTGTTTTCTTCAATAATTTTCTCCGAAAAAGGCTAGGTAAGCCGAACTATGGAATTTCTTTTCTTGAAATGCCCTTGTAAGGTCTTATCCTTAATCTGAACCTTTATTTCAAGATTTTTTGGTGCATGTAGCACTCCGTTTGTAAGGGCATTAAAGTTTTAAAAATAAATTTGAACATCTTGATCAGTTTTGTTTTTCTTTTAATGTGCCGCAAAGTTCATGTTTATGTTTGTATCTTTATTTTTCGTATCCTTTTTTCGTACTTTATTAAGATTTTTTTTTTTAACAATTGATTTTTCTCTCAGTCAAACTAAGGCAAGCATTATTTGAGCTTATACAGGCCTTGAAATTTATTTATTTAAGGCGCAAGATCAAAATCTGGGAAAATGATTACAAAAACATGTTTAAAATATTAGTAATAGCACCAAATTTGGACAAACTTAAAATATTGTTGATAAATCCACCTAATCCAAGATGAAGTATAGAAAGAAATTGAAAAAATAAGATTTTCAGGCGTTGCCTAGTATATAGGTAAAATAATTTAATTAGATGAATCTCACCAACATGAATAAAGGTTTCAGCTCTTTAACTTTACAAACATCAACAGATGAAAGAATTGAAGAACTATGGATGGTTAAATATGGGCAGAATGGTTAATGTTACACAGTTTGTAAAGTGGCCACTTAAATCAGCCAGTGACAGGTCATAAGCACTGTAGATGCCTAGACTTATATATTACCTTCTCTAAAATGTTCTTTATCTCTGTTGTAATATGTTAATATTAATAATAAATCGGTGATATTTGGGGATGGGCTACTAAAGCTAATTTTGTTCCAAATAGCCCCCCTATCCACCATTTTTTTTTCGCACTCTTTACCAAACACCCTGTATCACGAGGAGAATCTTTGTTCCGCTTAAAAAACAGTTTTCAATTTATCGGAAACTTCGTATCGATATAATACATTCGTAACAAAGCCCTTGAATACTCTGTTGATCTGGGCATTATAAACTTTTTAGTATATATTTCATTGCAAACACATAAGTTTTGCAGCTGTGTCTTGGCGGATAAATAATACAGTTTGGTGTGTGAAATAGAACCAGAACCCTGGACGAATGTTTTCAACTCGATGATTAAAATCATGAAAAGAGGAATCGAATAGAGCGCTTCTTTGTGTAGTTGTTAATACAATGCTTGGGGGGTATCAGACGATTTGGATGAATAGGTATCTGATTTTTGCTTTTCTATCGGTCTCTCGCAAAGCCACTCCGATACTGTGCAATGACAACTACTCTTCGGATCAATTTTGTCTAACTGAAATCGACCAAATTGACGTTTGGCTGTCTCGTTTTCGGCACCAGAAAAATGAACCAATTTGGTTATTTTTTTTTAAGAAAAAAAATCAGAATAAAATTTTCTGTATCGATATTTTTTCCGTTTTTTAAAAATCATTGATCATATTTGTATACAATACCTCCAAAGACGGCATATAAAACTGGGTGGTTTTTGGGTAGTCTTAACTTCCATAAGAAAATAATTTTAAGAAATAGCAAAACAATAGAGACTTACTCATCAAAAGCATTGTTCTAGTGCTATAATCCAGGGAGAAAGTATGGGAATACGTTTGTGTGAAGAAAAATGAGACCGTGTTTCCTCTTAAGGTTCGATTTCTAGCTGAATAAATGTAAAATACGCATTAACAACGCAGATGGAGAAAATTTTAGAGAAGGGAATATGGAAGTCTAGGCATTACAAGGCTTATTAACTTATCATTGGCTGGTTTAAGTAGCTACTTAACACACTGTGTTATATTCTCCATTCTGCCTTTGTTTACGTCACAAAAGTCAACAAATGGAAGAGTTGAGGAAATGTGGATGTTTTAACGATGAATAAAGTGGGCACTAAAACCAGTCAACGACAGCTCATAAGCCCTGTAATGCCTAGACTTCCATATTTCCTTCTCTAAAATGTTCTCCATCTCTGTAAATAACTCCACAGGGGGTGGAATTCAGTATTTGTCTACTAACATTTAAACAAACTTATAATATTGTTGACATAAACCATATCAAGAAAAATATAATTGTACCTTAATTATGTCGTGCTTGTTTTTTTAAATTTAATTTTACTCGTTTATTTAAGTAAAATTGCATACACATTCTTTTAAATTTATTTGCTAGGGAAATTTCCTAATATACGAAGAATTTTTAATTGTCTTTATTTTTGGGATAACTTCTTTGCCCTGATTTTTGCGGAAGTATACTTCGGCCTGTGATATTCCGATCTAATAAAACTTAAACTCCGCGCTTTTTGGCGTTTTCATTATGCATTGTGGTGTAATGGCAAATATCCATTCTGAACCGTAATAACACAAATTTTAAGGCCATTTCCTGTCTGATTAAACTTTCCTCCGCTTGCTACTCCTAGGGCGTACATTATAATTACAGGGCGCTACTTCTCAAACCTCGTAAATAAGGGTTTCCACCATTTTCCATCCTTTTTATTCCACAACACGACATTTTGAATCATGTCAAAATGACGCATTAAACTGCCATTTTACTTGCTCAATTCATGTACGCTTCTTAGGTAGAGCATATGGTATCCATAAAGTCTCTTCAGGCCTCTCTTTTCCTGTGCGTCATTCCAAGCCAGATTCGCGTCCCTTAATTCTGACGTGAACTGCCAACATCTATTAGCTATGAACGCTGGAAACTGCTAGAACCTGGTATCTTGTAAAGTAAGCAAGCGTGGTTAAGGAACTCGAAATCCATCATCAATATAAAGTCCAGCTAGACGTACCTCTTTACTGTAACTTTTGTATGTATGAGGTTATCCGAAACAATCTTTAAAAGTTTGTTCATTTTTTTGATTAGTAAAAACGCTTGTTTTACAATGACTACGGAAAAATAACAATATTAAAGTACTGAAGTTTTATCAACTTATAAAGTACATTTTAAAACAAGCTGAGCCATGACAGGTGGAGACTTACCTAAGAGGGCACTAGCTAATAGTCATGTTAAATTCTCTAGTTATGTATTTAGATTCCCTGGTAATAAATATGTTCATGTATTTACTCGTATATGGAATAAATTTATAAATAAACTGAGATATTTAATATTAATTGTGCATGGCTCTGGCAGCTTTAGAGCGAGAAGCTTACGTGACATTATTTTTATTAAGATTATTCGACTTTACTTTTTAAAATTAATTTTTAATCCATTTCGATGTTTTTTTACTGTCAAAATTTACTTGCTCTATAGTTTTTGTCTTTTTCCAATTAGATAATATTTTTCTAATTTATGTATTTTTCTTCTAATTACTGGGTTGGGTATTGCGCTACCTGGACAAATATTTATTCATGTTTATGCATAAGTATTTTTATCACATCTTCCGTGAAGTCATTTTTACCAATGACCTTTTGTCCATAATTAGTACTGTGCTATTGGTATTTTTTGCAAGAAATATCTATTATTGAATATTTTTATTGAATTTATTAATTTTCAATCATTTTATCCATTTTTTTCTCTTAATTCAGTAACAAATGAAGCATATTGCACTACACTCACCACTAATAGGGAAATATTACATACTACGAATACCGATACAAATATATGAAATGGGCTTAGAATAATTAATTGTATTTTTTAAATCAATATGGATATTGTGGAGAAATATTTTTACACATATATTTAAAAAAAAAAAAAATTAAAATACTTCGTCGAAAAACGCGATATGTTTGGCCTCAGTTGTTGTGGCGTCAAGATTTGTGATGTTGTTCTACACAAACTTCAATGGCAGGAACAAATAAACATGAACCATGACGTATTAAGGGCGTGGCCAATTAAATCACCGTTTTTGCGGGAACTCAAAATTACAAATTTATTAGTATTTTTTATGCTACTAATAATTAGCAAAAAAAAAAATTTCTACTGGACAGTACTTCATAGACCTTTATTACTTTTATTTATTTTTTAAAATTGATATTTCCCTATTGCAGTGTATTTTAATAATTTGCTGTATTATAAATGCGAACTCTCTTGCTTCAGATTACCAGTCAGTAAAAACTATACAAAATGTTTTACGTGGGCAAAAAAATAGTTCACTTATTTTGTTTGCTTTCTTATATCACCAAAATATATCGTCGGTACTTATGTGTAATTAATTAAAATCAGTATTTTGTAGAATTTCACGATCAACCCTTGTGTTACATCTGCGGAAACAGAGTGGTATCCCAGAACCACGTGAGTACACCAATACTGGGGAAACCCCACACGAAATTCAAATTACGTCTCCCTCCCTTTGACACATCTTAATAGGTATTCCCTTCCCTTTACCTCTACTCTCTACCCCCTCTCCGTAACCGCTCCTTCTCTCAACCTCTCCATCCCTAGACCGGATGATCTTATTGCTATTAAAGCGGGTAATTGTTTAATTCAAATACACATCGGATTGTAAAAAATATACTGTGATGCTCGTGAGCTGAATAATTTTATACTATTGTCAATAAACATAATGCATAAGATAAAATAAAAAATAAATGGTAAATATCTCCGTTTTTTTTTGTGAAAACCTCTTTATTTCAGTAAGTGTCATTTTTTAAAAAAACCTTTTTTATGTTAAATCGGGTTGCGGTCCTGTGGCTAGTGTCTCGGACTCACGGACCAAAGGTCTGTGGTTCGAATCCCACTCTACCCCAACTTGATTCCCATTTTCTAATAGTGAGTTATTTACAACTCGTTGAAAATAGCCATCAAAATTAAATATTTGGGTAAATCATAAGAACGCAAATATTTTTTTTAAATATTTTTTTAAAAAAAAAAACAAAAAAATCGTACTCTGATATACCTAGTAGTGATTCAATTACTTATGGTCATAATCAAATCTAAATTATTTGGTTATGTTACATATATATATGTATGAATATGTAGTCAGAAACATTTGAACCTTTGAAGCGAATAGAGTTGATTGAAGACTTGAAATTTGATATTTACATCGAGAGCCTATACTATGTTTTAACGGGTCTACGAGACAGCTTAAATTGTTGTTGAAAAGGGTTCGATGTAATCGTCATATTTCACTCAGGATCATCTAAAAATGATTCACTCTCTCAAGTCAATCTCTGTCTCTCGAGACAGATCATCGCGAGGGTTGGGTAGGGTAGGGCACTGCCGCGTAGGTCGGCGGGTACTCGTAAATGGGAACTAGGGCTTATTTAATCGGATAAGGAAATACGAGGCGTCGGATTAGTGTTAGTCGAGCCCTTTGCTTGTTGGCCCGCCCAGCGCACAATACGGCCTAGTTTCTCATGCCTGAATAAACAATCACCCTTTAAATGGAATCCAGTTTTCAATTACCGCCGTTTTGTGTAAAGTTATGACTGCGGTCTGAGAAGGTGGCACTCGTAGCGAGGGAGGACGCTGCCGTGGCCATCCCAATAGCTCCCCGAGATGAAAAAAACTTCGCGAGGCGTTTCTGCACGGCAGCGCCTTTCAGGTTAATTATTCCGGAGTTTGGGGGAAACGCCTTTGATCGGAAAGGCTTCGCGAAACGATTTGTGTATTGGAAGGTTTCCGAAAGAACCGTTTGATTCCGCGCTTTCCATCTTAAAATATTGCCCGGAACATATTGATTAAAATATTTCAACTACCGCCTCAATTTGGTTTCTTAAGTATGATGGTGCTTCTACGGGACTTCTTAATCTAAATCAATACTTTTCAATTTGTAAAATGAACTTGATTTTTTAAATATTTAAATGTTGATTATTTATAACTCTCTTGCCTGCTTAAAATACTTCTCAGTTTTTGTGTAAATTAGCGAATAGTTTTTTTTCAGCCTATTTGATTACTTTTTTACATTCGTAAATTATAGTAAGTTTAATTAATAGTAATTATAGCCTTTTTGTTTTCGTTAGAATTTATTGACTCTGTCGCATTAGGACAATGAATAAGCGCACAAATTGTAATCTTGTCCATTGCAATTATTGAAATGCCTAGTTTATATTATTTAAAGAGTGGCTTGATTTTTTTTTCCCAACTCGATTGTCATATTCTATTGGATAAATTTTTTTCGTTTATCGAATCAAGAACCAAGTATTTCAGTCTTCTTTTGAATCCTCCATTACGAGACTTTTAAATAAATAAACATCTTAAAATTGTCAATGAAAAAACATCCCAAGCAAACATGGTTTACATTTCGAAATCTTGTTTGAAATATTTTTGTAAATTTCTCGTAGTTTCGGCCTACAGGTATTTAATATAAAAGTGTTAGCTAAAGTTTTCAGCACTAAAACGAGAGTGAAACGGGAAATAAGTTTCCTCGGGGATAAATTATGAGGAGCATTCCGTTTAAACAGGAGTTTGTATCTTTTGAAATATGAATTGCATGTTAATGAAGCTTTTAACACATTTACTCATCTAGGTATTTACGCTGAACACAAATGATCCACTTTACGAAATTGTTTTGTTCATTAGGCTTTCAGCTTTCGGCGCTCTGCTTCATGTAATTTTCTACACACATGTTATATTTCTATGTGTGTTTATAGTTTTGTGGGGTGTAAAAGCTTTCAGGTGTCCTGAGTATAGGGACCAGAAAAAATCATAAAAAAAACATCGAAACATACATTTCTTTACATATTATTGTTAAATATCGATAAATTAATTTGTATCCTCGTGATGCAATAAATACTTTAAACATGTCTTCCGATTAGGATATTAAGAGTTGGGTTTCTGGCAAAATCACAAAATTGAAAAATTAGAAAAAGTATTTTTATTTAGTGTTTGAATAAATTAGAACTAACGAGAAAAATAGTATAATCTATATAATGAGGAATGATAGTGCAACGAGAATGTGTAAGTAAAAAATGTTTTATTAGAGGCGGTACAATTTTTATAATTTAATTGTAACGGGCAGTTTCTCGAAAATGTTTTAAAAAATAATAAAAATGGTGGTTGTGTATTGTGATAGATTTCCGGTTTCCGGATACCCATTTTTCAACAGTTAGTCTATTTTTACTCTAAGGCAATGGTGGCCAGCATTTTGTATACCATGCGCCAACTTTTTCACATACAAGATCAGATGCGCCATGCAACTCGAACTTTTTTTACCTTATTACGTTCACGTTTGGGGTTGTAAAATAACGATAGAATTAGGAACTGCTTCGCTTATGAGAGGAAAATGAATATCTCAATCACGGAATTCAATTAATTCATTTACGTCATGGCGCCTATTTTAAAATAATGGCCGCATGAATGCAATGCGCCACCTGTGATCGTTCAATGCGCCATGTTTGGCGCATGCGCCACGGTTTGGCCACCACTGCTCTAAAGGGTTCTACTTTTAAATGTCAGCACAACTCACCGACGACGACAACTCGTGACGGCACGGGCGCAGCGGGGTTATTTAAAAATATGAAAAAAACTAAAAATCATAGCGATGATAATATTTAACATAAAAATAAAATAACTTTAAAATTTGGCTTAGTTTGAGAGTCTATTAACAAATATAAAATTCTACAAAAAACCACTAAACTTCCTTATTGTATTTGTCACGTTTGGTTAAATATTTTACGTGAATTGATATATTTATCTTTATTTATCAATTCACGTAAAATAAGAGATAAGAGTACCTTTTTTTTTAAATCGGACAATTATTTTGACTTCTAAGAAAGTGACGTTTGAAAATGTCCTAATAGAGCAAAACAATTGTCAGATTTTTGTATTAAAAAAAAGAAGTTCAAGTACAACAAAATAAACGCGAACTCAATCAATAAATCAAAATGTTCTTTTTAATTTAATATTTATATTTACATTAATGGTATTTTGTTAAAAATACAACTTCGTTTTTGACCAACAAAACGCAAAGAACGAACTTAAGATTGTATTTTTTCTTTTAAGTTAATTTTACATGAGGGAACAACAATATTGATAAAAGTAGGTAGAACACTTAAAAATGCTTAAAAAACCTGCGTCAAAACCTTTAATTATTTTAGAGCTGTTATAATCAAACGGACTATTTTAAAATCGATTTCTTAAACATTTAAAACAAAATCAATAAAAAGCAAAACTAAAGTCGTTTAAGTGAAAGCTCTAAATAGCAAACTCGAACTTCTAATTAAGAGCGCTCCTTGTAATCCTAATGCATTTATAATAAGGAAATACATTAGAGGCTGTTAACGGGATAGAAGCATTCATGAAAGTTCTTGTTAGCTAGATCTACCTAATCTTAACTGTACGAGATGTGAGGAGTGAGGAGGCGGCCCTTTAATATTTCAATGCTCATATATCGACACCTCCTACGTATAATATCGTTACACACAAAACACGATTTTACAGGATTTAAATATACAATATATGTACAAAAGAAATTTATGTACACAATAATTTTTGAAAAAAATGGTATGCATGTTTATTTTTATGACTTTTTTCAAATAAGTTTACAAAAACTTTGCAGTAAAAATGCAAATACGCTATTTTACTTCGGAAAAAGCGTTAAGTAAAATATCGTGTGATTGACGTGTGATATTATGCTTCGTAAAAGAAGTAAAGTAAATTGTTGTATTAATGACATATAACATTTTACATCGGAGTAATTTGAAAAAATATATTTTATGTGTAACATACGTTAATTACCCAATACTCACCAACGATGCATATAATCCTAAGCTGCCGTCCTTCCAAAAAGTACAGTATCTAGCATTCTTGACTTCTTCTTGCGGTGCCTTGTCAGGTCCCCTGACTTTGGCGATCACTACAGCGAAAGCATCTCGGTCCTGCGCTACTCCGAGGCCAGGACAACTGCTTGTTGGATGTACTCGCCATAGTGATTCCTTTTTAAATATATTTTTTAAATACTGATTCGGAATCAAAAAGAGAAGATATTTATTTTAGTTTAACTCACGTCATATCAGGAACCATGTAATCCAGAAAGCAAAACTACACTAGCTAGATTTTTAGTTTGACTATCTTTAATTTAATTTAGTTTAAGTTAAATTTATATTTGAAATTTTATTGAAGCTTAATTGATCCTTCAATTTTTTCTTTTTTATATACATGGCATTTAGTGGTGACATGTATAATATTGAAACGAAAACCAAAACAACGTTATTTTCTTAAACCGCATTTTTCTTTAAAACATGTCTAACTGAGATACTGCACTCTTCATACGGAGGGCAGTAGGAAGCACTAACGATAATATACGTTGTTACTCTATATATTTTAACAAATATAAAACATTAGTATTAAAATCAAACGTTTATAATATTTGATAAAACTGGTTAATTTTAACAAATATTTCGCTGTCTCTCATGCAAATATGTGCTTTGGTTACTGTACGATGAATTTGTTGTTTGAGTTTCAATTGTACATCGGCGCAGTATAGATTAAGTTTCTCAAGATTTATCAAATTTTTGTGTTCTAGTTTGCTCAATTATTTTAGTTTTCACATAAACGGGATTTATTTTGGAAAAAACATAGTGAAAAATACTACTTAAATAAAAAAAATAATGCACGCGGTAAAAATCCGTCTAGTCTGGAGAACACAATCGTAACTGCTACTTACGCCACTTCTGGTCATCTATTTCGTCCCGCGAAACATATCGCAAATATTTCTGTGAACTACAGATATAATAATATGTGGACGAATTACAGTCAAAACTAAGAATCGTCAACTTTTAGGTTACGTAGTAGGGGTAGACACCAAAAAAAAATATTCTTTGTTGTATTTTTGATATTTTTTTGTGTTAACTTAAATGGCAATATTTAAGAATAGTGAACTGTTTTCAGTGTATGGATGAATAACTGAATAGGAAATATTAGAAGTTTTGTTAGCAGATTATGTGCATTAAAATAAAAGATTCTATTACGTATTTATGTTTATTTTTATTTTTAACATTTTTATGTTTATTTTTACTATTCCTAGCCAACATTAAAAATTAGTTCTGTCTTCCGTTAAAATTTTCAAACTTGCGAAATGCTTCGTAGCAGAAAAACTTTGGGAAACCCTGCACTAGAGAAATGTAATTCTGCCCATACAATATCCACAGAAGCAATACGCGCCAGATTGCTTCCCATCACACCACTCCCTAACATGCCAGAACGATGCAATCCTACTTTTACTCTTTCGTGGTATATAAAAAACGTATTTACTATAAATACATGTTTATCAATTTGATTATTTACGTGTTGATAAATTAAGTTAATACGTAGAGGCATGTACGTACTATACGTGTATACAGTACTAACATATTTCCTGATAAAGATTGTTTATCTAAGCCCGCTGAATATAAGAAGGATACGTGAATGGGTAGTAGATGCTCTAGGTGGAAGGTGGAACCGCTAAGTGGATTGGACATATGATATGGAGAGCACACGTAATACTGTTTATAGAAAATTTAATCAATCGCCCTTATTTTTATATTTGACGAACGTGAAAATAATCAAATGAAATTTGTTTGCTATCACATTTTTCATTATAACGTTTACCGTTCGTATAATCATAATTGCATTTGAAAAATAATTTCTTATTTAAATACCTAATACGTATGTACACCACCAGCTGTTTAAATTCTATCATTTGTTTTAGCATATACTGGTTGTTTTTTTATATTAAACTTCATTGTAACTAGTTGTTTGATCATAAGTAATAGTTAAAAAAGGAAATAAATAATAATAATTAAAATGCGTTTTCCTATTAGGTCATTTTGCCAATTTTATTTTTTTTATTTGTTTATTTAAGAAATCATACAGTCTTTATATAAAACAAGGTACAAAAGAACAATTAAAAAAAGGAAGACCAATTACAGATTTTACACTAATTTATTATGAATGCAGGAGGAGAGGGGAAAATAATTGAATTCTGAAAAAGTAAAAATATGAATATTATAAAAAGTACATAAAAGTATGTTACCATAATATGTATTGTAATCATAATATGTATTATGTTATCATAACGTACATATTGTATGTAATCATAATATGTATTATGTAATCATAACGTACATATTGTATGTAATCATAATATGTATTATGTAATCATAACGTACATATTGTATGTAATCAAAATATGTATTATGTAATCATAACGTACATATTGTATGTAATCATAATATGTATTATGTAATCATAACGTACATATTGTATGTAATCATAATATGTATTATGTAATCATAACGTACATATTTGATGTAATCATAATATGTATTATGTAATCATAACGTATATATTGTATGTAATCATAATATGTATTATTTAATCATAACGTATATATTGTATGTAATCATAATATGTATTATTTAATCATAACGTACATATTGTATGTAATCATAACGTACATATTGAATGTAATCATAATATGTATTATGTAATCATAACGTACATATTGTATGTAACCATAATATGTATTCTTATTATAGTATATATTCTAACTATTACTTATGATAAAGCAACCTGCACTTAGTTGTTTAAAAATATAAATCCAATTTGCTGATAGAACACATACTACTAGAAGCTAAAACCAACGTGTACTGATTTAAAAAATTAAAAATATAATCTTGTGGGAACAAAAGTTAAAAAGATGGATAGAATTCCTATTTGCATGTTGGTTTTATATTTTTCTATTACGATTTAGATGTTAGTGTAATTAGTATCCTGACGAATAGATGGATACGTCTTGAAACCGATAGAAAATTCGGCAAGTGGTCAAATATAAACATTTGATCACATTTATTGAAATATTTGATCACATTGTGAATGCTTCGAAAATTAATAAATATAATGTGATATTTTAAACAATATGCTCAGAAATTTCAAGAAAACCCGGGCTTGATATAAATCACTTTTTTAAATTTCTCATTGGAAATCGAACCCAGAATAGCCATATGCTAAATAATATTTTATAGCATTTTTTTAAGTCTGATGTTAAATAAAAAAGTAGACCTACGTATTTACATGAAATAAAACGTCAATTAAGTAATAAAATCCACTATTGAAAAAAAAAATGATTAACCCTTTGATGGCAAAAAATAAGTCGACAAAGACTGAATGGGATTATGCATAATAAGAAACATTGGAATTTCTCTGGGGAACAAATCTCTGTTTGATGGTACAGGCGTAGTTAATAAATGTGTGACAGTGTTTTTTTTTCATTTATCATATTTCTGCAGTACAAACCTAAATTTTAATATTGAAATGCAAATTTTTAGAATAAATAAAAAGTACCGGAAATAATCTCCCTAAAAATAAAATTATCTTTTGTATCCGTAAATCTAGGTATTAAAAAAAAAACTGAATATTACAATCAACATTGAATTAATACAATAAAAAAAAATATTTCAGTTTCGGAGAGTTTATTTAAGAATACATAATTTATTTATTTTTTATCTTATTTGTGGTATCATGAAATAGAACATCCATAATCATAGATATCCTTATATTAACATAAATCAAATTATCATTAAACTGCATATTAATTATTATTTATCTTCAAAATAATTATAATAAAAATAATAATATCAATAATAATTAAATTTAGATTACAGCCAAATATAACTTCTAACTTTTTAAAATAACTTCCGTTTTTAAGATGTTCTCCAGCTCTGTTGTAATTTGTTTTAAAATATTACTTTTATATTTCACTGAAACATTTTCGTTTTTAACTTAAGTATTTTCATTTGCAGATAAATCTTTATTTCCTTTTGAATAACTTTATTATTATTATTATTAATTATTCCTTAGATACATAAAAATTTTAGTTTGCTAACATGTTTTCAATTGCCACTATTTTAATAATATCAAATCTTATTATTTTTCACTACCCTTCCTTCCACTAATCATTTTCCTACGTATGTACATATATACGTAATCCATATTTATGGGTTTATGAAATACCAAAGCTTTGAACTTTCCAAGAAACGGAAATTGAATTGTCATTGAAGTAAGGATTCAAATCTGCTGGCATTAAGGCTTAACTTCTTCAGCTCTGACAAGCCAGTTGCTAGCAGAGGTCAAATTATTTATTGAGGCTCAAACTAGAAAAGAAATAGGATATCTTTCAAAATATTAATGAAATATTCAACATATTTACTAAATATATTTCGCAGTATAATATTTATTTTATGTGTTTAATTTTGAATCTTGAAATAGTTAATATAAAAATAAATTATTATGTGTTCTCTTATAATAACAATGTACCTACATTTATTGAATTCATAAGTTGTTCAACACATATTTCTTAACCTTTTATTTGAATTTTGAGTTTTTTACTTCATTAACGGTTTTTCCCATTACATAATATTTTTTTACTACCTTATACAAAATTTAATTGTTTGACTTGGCCATTTGTACCTTTTCTCTGGTATTGTGATCATGTTTATATTATTTATTTATTTATTTGATTGGGTAAACAAACAGTATGTACACAAATATTTACAATTCATTTGTAAATTAAGTGTGTATATTAAGACACTCATGCGCACACCAAAAAAATTTGTTACACTTAATAGAATAATTGAAATTATGTTAAATATAACTAATGTAAAATAAAAGAAAAGAAAAAATATGTTTAAAAGAAAAGAAAAAATATGTTTAAAAGAAAAGAAAATAAAAATTAGTTAAATATCTACTTCTCTCAAAATTTCTATGATTTTTGACCTAATTTACATACATTGTCATAAAAAATATCAGCCTCGGTAAATCTATTTTTATAATGGTCGCATATTTTAGGTATGGTAGATTGTTTCAAACAGTTTGTTGACGCCTTATCTGTATAAAACATAAGACTTTGTCTTGTTGGTCTAGATGGCACACGGAATGGAAGTCTTTCAAGTAGATTAGGGGAATCAATTTTATTATTTATTAATTTGTATTACAATTACTGGTCTAACATTTTATTCCATGGCACTGTATACTTTCAGCATTTTTTTACTTTCAAATTTTAGTATTTCTAGCGATTTTGATATTGAGAGGTTATATTGAAAACAAATCAGTTTCTATTAAGAAATAATAAAACTGCACTAATTTTAAAAGTATTTTGAAAATTAAAACATTTACTTGTCGACAAAGGCGTCGTTTTAGGGTGTTTTCTAAGCTTGTTTTCCAATTTAAGCTAATGTTTATTAATTAATTTAACATGAAAAGTATAGATTGCCTTTTACATATAATGTAAAAATAAAATTCAACACACGTTAATTATTAAAGAGTAAAATAGTAGATAATAATATTTTTAAACATTGAACCAAGTCAATGAATTTTATTTAATTATATGTATGTACTGTATGTATGATCTCTATGTTTTTTACTAATATTTCAAGAAGTTTTTTTCTTTTCTTTCTTATTCTTCTAAATTCATTTTTATTTTGTACTTTGAAGTAAAATTGATTTTTGATATAAATAACTTTGATATAATATTTATATTTATGTAAATACTAGATGTGGCGTGGCGCTAAGCACCCGTCTTGTGTTTCATGCAACTGAGGTTCCGGAACTTATCTTTTTTTTTCTTCAAAAGCAAGTAAAGGGCGTTACATACAGCTTTGTATTCTCAGTAAACTGGCATACACCATTAGTATTTTTACTCTACTTCGCTTGTTAATGTTTATTTTTAGAACACAATTTAAACCTATCGCTCTATGAAGCATTATCTCTATTTAATTATACCTCAGTGATAAAAAATACATTTTATATTAACAATGTTTCCCTCGGCACGGGACACCCCAGTCATAAATAAATAAATTGATTGGGAAAACTGCCGTTTAGCAATGTACAAAAGTTAAAAAATATAAAAACAATACAATCATTTCATTTGTAAATACAATGCAATTTAAGACATAAGTAGATGATTAGTCATATTTTAAAGTAAGTTTTTTCAGAATTTTGACAGCTACCAGCAATTTCTTATCTATGATAACGGTTTACAGAAAAATTAATAAGAAGTAAGGAAATATTTATATCTTTACTAACATGTATGATTGCATGTGTATCGTGATATGCTATTTTTTATTCTTTTTGAGGACAACGCATTATTTTAGATGTAGCTAGTATACGCAAAGCGTGTCTATTTATTAAACGTAAGTGACTTCTAGTAGAAAAATGAAATCATATTTGATTACTAGCAAGTCTAGAACCAAATATTGTTAAATTTTATTATGAGGACGCATTTTTTTTTTCAAAATATTGTCATTTTAAACTGCAACCGTTTTACTTATGTAAATAATCAGTTTGCAAAAAATATTTTTAAATCTTCATTTCAAATCAAGGGCGTTGCGAGAGATGTAAAATGTTTCATCTCTTGAATGTATAGGATATTATGGTTTATCACAGGTATTTCAAGCAAATGTTCATCTTTCCTCACCAACATAAAGGCTTTCCATAGGGATAAGAAGTTTCCCTCTCTTCAGACCTTCAGAGGATCATTAAAAATGCATATAGGGTACTCTGTTGTTATTATACACGGCTGTGCTGCTGAGAATTATCTTAAAATCCCTGTTGGCCTTTCAGCTTATGCGTCATATGTTTTTTTTTTTAATCCAACAATGCGTACCATATATTTTTTAAATAATATTAAGAATTTATTTTTAAAGATGTTGAAGGAAGAGTGAATGCGGGCAACAAAATGAACAGAGCACTAAGCACAGTAATTTCTAATAAAAATATGTCAATCGAAGCTAAACTGGCAGTGCACAACGGAGTTTAAGTCCCAACACTTATGTATGGAAGTGAAACATGGAACTGGCAGAGGAAGGATGAAAGCCGAGTGAACGCGGTTGAAATGCGATCTCTTGAACGAATGTGTGAGAAATCAATGTATGACAGGGTTACGAATGATGAAATCAGGCGAGAGTGTAAATCTGAGACAAGTATAATTGATACGATTAAGAAAGGGTCTCTGAGATGGTTTGGTCCCGTAGAAGGAATGGACGACGAGAGAATGGTAAAACAAGTATATATGGCAAAAATGAACGGCAACGTTAGACGAGGACGACCAAGGAAGACGTGGCATGATCAGATAAACCAAAATCTTAAATCTGGCCATGTCAAAAGCAGACAAAACCGAAGGGCATGTATGTCAAGATGTATGAATGTGGAAGAGGCTAGGATTGTATGCCAGGATAGACATGTGTGGCGGTCCATTCTCTCTGCCTACCCCTACGGGGAAATAGCGTGATGGTAGTAGTAGTAGTAGTAGTAGTTTTTAAAAATCCAATATTGATCACATTCTCAAATACTTGTTTTTATTGGCCACTATTTTTTTTTCGTCTTCAAATATATTATAATATTTTATTTGAAAACGTTATTTCAGTAACGCATTGACATGGGGTTACTAAACATTCGGTCGCGCTGTACATAACATAAATTATTAGATTTATTTGAAATTTTGGATTATTACTTAAAAACCTTTTATTTAATTTCGTACTTTATATTACAAAACATCAGCAACGTATGTACAAGATATTGTAATTAACTTGCAGGGGAAGAACTAACCCCTGTATCCTTAAACAGAAGACTATGGTTAGCATAGTAACTCAGGTGTCTTTAACTTAATGGGTCCTAAAAATGCGGCGAAAACACGAGATATTTACGGCAATACACATGTTTACAACCCTAATTTGAAAAGGCACCTTCATTATTTTAGAAAAACTCGCATCAAACTTTATTGCATTTATTAACCTTGTCTCCTGACAGAAAATCGAAATAATAATAATTCTCACGTTTATTCAAAGTATATTTTACTACTTTTTGTAAATGAACACAATATTTACAGGTCACATATATCATTTGCTGTAAAATAGTGTTTTTTTTATAAATTTGGAGCAGTGAACTTTTTTTAAGGTACGTTAAATCGGTAAATCCGGAAGTTTATATGGACAGACATTCAAAAATTACCCTAAAGCAAACGGATTTGAATGAATACTACAAACATTTTGATGGTTTAAGCTTCAATAATCATAAAATAGCATTTTACCAACGAATACTTATGATTGCAATGTGAAACAATTGAGAAACTGTGTTTTGACCACGAACCAAGGGCAGCATACCACAGAAATACGTATTCGTAAATACTTGAATTTGGCGACCGTCTTAAGTAGTTCTCTTTACCCTCTCTCTGGTCCTACCTCGCGTTATCTCTCCATCACCCCCATTACTGATGTTATCTGACGTACAAAAATGTCATTATTGAATGCTTACTCCGGTGCGCGGGTAATTTGCGGGCGAAGTAGTCAGGAGGAGCTCGCGGGCAGCCAAGTACGACTAACTACTGCGGATAAAACGTCCCGGTCCCTTTGCATTGTGCCTCCCTTTGTATCGCGGCGCCACCGCCTCTCCGCCTAACCCTCGCGTTATGCTTTATCTCGCGTCAGATCACATCGCATTTGAGGAAAATTCCGAAAGTGTAGCGGCAGATAAATTGAATTCCCCGCCACGCTGCATTCCCTCGACGTTTGGAAATGAAGGTTCACCTTCCGTGACTCAGCGGAAACTGTCTTCTTCCGCTACCCTCTCTTCCATTACTCATCAAATATTAAATCCGCAAATTTTAAGGCACTCTTGTTTCTCATAAACAAGAAACTCCCGGTAGATACTCATTTTCCACGTTCTTTTTTACGTTATGCGGATATTTTTTTACCAAGGCGCATTCACCGTATCATCCAATCAGGGACGAGATACAACCTTATTTACTTCGTAAAATATTTATACGACGACGGCATCAGGGCGCCTGAAGGCAAACACGAAATATTAAAAGCATTTATTTCAAAGAGCGTCAATGACAATTTTCTTATTTCACGTCGCTGTACTCTGTTCTTCGAACAGTTGATATATTTTTTAATTTTAAATTTATATTTTCCGTTTTCTGTCAAGTGCCACGGTACTAGCCGAAACATTTCACGCTTTATATACAACTTTGGTTAAACAAAGACAGAGCTTTAGGAGTAAACGGGACGGTTGCAATAACTGACCACCTGTGGAATGGCCTCATTGAAATGTTAACGCCGTTACCACCATACAAAGAATAGACAGAAAATCGTAAACGCCAAAATACATAAATCCCGAAACTTCAAAACCAGCACGTTAAACTTGGGTACTTAGAAAAAAGTCACAAGTATTACAACCCGGCTACATTTAGAAAATATAACGAGGCTATACGGACAGAATGCATTAAGTCAACAGTCTTTATATATTTCAAATATTTTTAATACAGATGCAAGATGTTGATTTCAAATTATAATGCTATGGCTAGAATAAAGATTACTCTTTCAAAGTTAAAAAAAAAAAGAAAAGAAAATTGTTGGAGAAAAAATACGTTGAAAGAATAAAAAAGCTTTGAATGCGATCATCGATTATCGGAACTTGTTTTAATGGTTTAATGCATTTTGTCAGTAAAGCCTCGTGTTTAATTTGTCAGTAAAGCCTCGTGGTAAAACCTACGAATGTTTTGCGAAATAATGTTATAAACTCGTTTTTCAAAATCAATTGAAAATTATATTTTACCGTATTTTACTACTAATTAAGTATTTTAAATTGTGTATTGGATAAAAATTAATTTTATTAAAAAAAAAATTAAATCAAATATTTTTTTTTTCCAATTTTACTCATCATACATTTGTGATTGAAATGACGCTAGAGTTAAATTAAGTACCATATAAATTTAATTACATATGACCACCAATGATCTTTATTTTTTTTATTTCTATTTTCCTTGCTTCAATAAAAGTAAAAATAAACGCACATATTTTTTATCATAAAGATTCAACAAAGTAACTTTTAAGTAAATATAACCTTACTGTTCCCTATAATGTAAGCTTATTTACAAAGAAGAAACAAAAGTATCAAAAACTCGAATATCCTGTTACTAACATATTTTTCTCTCATCCTTTACGACGAAGTGCATTGGTAAGAACATCTTAACTTTCTGTACAAAACTAACTTATTTTTGTTTTCCTGATAAAAAATGCAAATTCTTCTGAATTAAAATTATACTTGAAATTAAGAATTAAAAATAACATTTCTAATATTATAGTCATCTTAAGAATTGCGTTAATAAAATGGTCAAAAATCATTATTAATAATATTTTTCTTCTATATTATGGTGGTTAACATACACGTGGTCAGCAATTGGTAAATTTGTGATAACAGGTGCCCAATATAATTATTAAAAGTAAATATCTAAACAAAATTGTTTCTAATAATAAGATAAGGTGTGAAATTAATATATTATACAGAAATTCATTATAATTGGGAATTTTCCAAAAAAGCTTTTACTAAAAAAACATATTTAGTCATTAATTATGTAGAAATCGAATAAGAATTACTTAAGTTAAACAGTATTTACTTTTAGAGAAACTTTTGATTACGTACTGGTTTTGTGAAGTATCAGAACTGCAAATAATTTAGTAATTAATATAAATTGTTCAATATTGCTAAGTGTTCTTTTGTCGAGTAAATTAATTTATCATGTTTTGAAAACAGACGCCAAAATATTATTATGTTTGTCTTTCTTTTTTTTTTATTTGTTTAATTTGAAGCAAACAGGGTAAATTTTCAATTTTTATACGGCATACCTTAAACAACTAAAGAATTGTTTACTATTTTATTTTTTTCAATTAGAAAATTTATTTATAAACCCTTACGGATTATTACATTATTTTTACAAAAATTACATAAACATTTTTCATTCATATACTCTGTTGTTCAAAATAATATTTTTTACATCTTTTGAAAAGTTTGTCTGAGTCTTTTGTTTAGTTTTGTCTGGTAGTTTATTGTATAATTTCAGTACCTGGTTCATTGCTCAAACGACTGAATAGTTTATTTCGATACTGAATTTACTCAACTGAATTCGTGATTATTTATTAACCGGTAGACAGTTTCAATGTATATACCCATCGTCAAGATAAATAATAATTGTCTTTTAAATTATGACCTTTTTATTGTATTAACAATTTTCTTTTCAAAATTGTATCAGACTTATTAATTTTTATTTCTAAAATCAATGAATAATCAGTATTTTGTCGGGATTGTAGAACAACGACGCATGTGATTTTATTCACGTGATACCGGTTTAATTATTTTTTTTAATACGTTATGTCACAACTTGATAAGTCCAAAACTATACTTTTTGATTCTTATATTAGTAACACGTATATTTTTTAAACATGTAAAAAAAGGCCTAAACTTGACTATTCTAATAACAAATATGTAAAAAAAGTCAATGTCGCATTTTTCACCCATCCGTCTTCGTTCTGCGATCCGACGATTTTGTGTTTTTTTCTTTTCTTTAATTAGTTGATAAAATTACAGTCGTTTATATTATAGTATATTTATTAATGTTAACGCTGTCTTTATATGAATCTTTACTAAGAAAATGAATTACTTAAGTTACCATGTCACTTCTTAAATTAATTAAAATTCTTGTCATTCTTTATACTTTTTGTTTTACATTTTCATTCATTTATACATTAAGCAATTTTGAAAAAATACTTTATAATTAGAAAAATTTATCAAATTGCTTAGCAAATAATGTAATACTACAGTTAAATGTCTTCGGCACAGGTAACTCTAGTGAGGTCACATTATTTTTTTTATTGTTTATAAAGTCAAAAAAATAAAAATACTTTGCCGTGTAAAAAATTCTTATCATTTTTCATATTAATATTAAATCAAAAGGTGGACTTTAAAGTCAATAATACCTACTTTTAAAACAATACTCATAAACTAAACATAATTTATCGCTTTCGTAAAGAAAATTTAAGATGTTTATTATTAGCCATAATGCACCTACCCTTATTTCGGTGGGGTGTTATCTTTGTTCTGAGAACATTGTTAAAAAAGCACTCACGAAAAGCTTCAAATCAAAGCCTTCGCCTTAAAACGGGGTGTTTTCATCCCCTCTGGCCCATATTCCGTTGGACGCGTTTCTACGGCCTTTAGTTACGTGAACCGAATGGGCAAACGCAACAGGAGAGGGGATGAGGAATCCCCTCTCCTTTCTCTCCCCCCTCCATATATCCCCTCTCTACTCTTCCTTCCATGCCGAGGGAGTGGTCAAGCGCTTACGAGTTATTATTCAAAAACGACAGTGGTTGAAATAAATGTAAATACAAACAATACGTAAACTTTGAAATCAAGTACAACTTCCTGATCTTCGTGAACCTAATTATATCAACAACTCTTCTTTAATTCAACTTTTTGTGACATCCAGGACTTGAATATATATTTTTTTTGAAAAAAGATGATAGGTACACGTATTAAATATCTTTAAAACATTAGTAACTTATATAAATAAATACAGGTGTAAGGACCAGTTGCATAAAAAAAGTAAAAATTTTATATTAAAATTATACATTGATTGACTCTACTTTAAATAGTGTATATTATTTTTAAACCATTAATAACTCCCTAGGAAGGATATCCAGCATGTCTACAAACATTTGGACATACTCAAAACATTGTTGTTTGATTTAACTGATGTAAGAATGATTAAAATTGGAAAATTGTTTTCAGACGTTGCCTAGAAGGTGAATTGGTTCATCCAGGTGAATCGCACTTACGAGATAAAAGTTTTAGCTCTTTTACTTCACAAAAGTCACGAGATAGAACAGTTGAGGAAAGATGATTGTTTAAACAAGGGCAAAATGGTGAATGTTACACAGTGTGTAAAGTGGCCACTTAAACCAGCTAATGACAGCTCATAAGCCCTGTAAATGCCTAGACTTCCATATTCTTTTCTTAAAAATGATTTTCGTCTCTGTTGCAATAAATGTATACAGTAAATTTGTGTTTGAACCAACGAACATTTGTTTGAAAATGACCTAACAAGGCGAAACGATCGTCTAATTTTTTGTTCTCGTGTTGAAAAATAAAATATACGATTTTAAGCAGACTAAAACAGCGATTGGCTGTAGTATTTATTTATGAAGTTTTACAAAAAAACACCAAGTCAATAAATAAATAAAGTTTGAAGTAAAATAATTGTTGCGTTTTTGTCAAAATGGGCAAAAGAGCTCGCACGAAAAAAGTAAAATAACACTACTCATTTTGACAAAAACGCAACATTAATTTAACTTTTTTTATGCAACTGGCACTAAGTGCTTCTGTAATATATTTGTTTTATATTATTTTATAAATTTATTGCATACATAAGTATAGGTACACATTTAATACCAGGGAATCTGTATAAAACTAGTGAAAGTGTGTACATAATGATTTTTCTAATTAGATTCAATTCATGTTCTAATGTTTTTTTCATTCGTACTTTGAATTTTATTAATTGAGACAATTTTTTTTTAAAAACTGACACATGGTACCTTGTCATTTGTTCGGCTAATTGGCGCTTTCGCCGTCTGTCAAGTATCTTTAAACATGACAAAGTCCTTAGACATCTAAAGTTTCCAGTTGGATTGTAAAAGCGCTTTAAAATTATTAATTAAATAAATAATAAGTGGAAGCGTATCAAATAATTTTTCTTATGTTTATTTTTTTTAGGAAAATATAATTGATTATCTTATTACAAATAAGAAATTAATATACATACCAGAATAAAGAGAACAAATAAAACTTAAAGACTTTATTTTTATGCATAAAATAATTAAGGGGTTAAGTATAGGGATAAAAATAGTAATGCGTAAAAAAATGTAGTTATAAAAATAATTGTATCCAAAACTTATTGGTGCCTGTAGAAATATAAAAAAAATGACCCCCAAAACATTTAAACAAATTTTGAAAATATCGTTTTAAATAAATGTGAAGTAATTATTTGTTAAACTAAATTGTTTTGAAGAACAGTATTTTGAGTGTTTTAAAATGTTTGTCGACAAAAGACTGGACCCTCTAGGAAGTTATTAGAATTTACAAATTACAACAATGGCGGAGAGCACGTTTACTTCACTAAATCGACATATGGAATAATTGAAGAAATATAGATGTTCAAACGTAGGCAAAATGGTGAATGCTACATGGTGTATAACGTTAAACCATTCAATAACAGGTCATTAAGCCTTGTGATTGTATAAACCATGTTCTTAAAGTGTTCTACATTTCCGTTGTTTATGTTAAACTTTATAAATTAATGAAGTAATTAAATATGCAAAAAAAAACTTTTTTTACCTGGTGGAATTGGCTTTGCACCATTCACCCTTTTACCGGAATATTTTTTTTTAAATTTAATAAAAATGTACAAACCAGCCACTACCACATTAAAACATTTAGGGGTTAAACATTCAGAGGATATTTCACCATCTCCTTGTAAAACCTGAGTAGCTTATATGTCCTGCTAAATTGCATGTAAGTTTAAAAATTGATTTCACAAAATACCGATTACCGCGAAAAAAAATTGTAAATCTCGTTTAATTCGTCGTTTAAGTAAGCTAGGGGTATTTCCTTTGTTTAAAGTACATTTTAAAATGACGTCGCTCGCGTTCGTTATGACAGCTCTGCTCAAATTTTTACAGCCGTGAAAACCGTTTATAATCAAAATAATTATGTGAGAATTCAAGATTCTACGTTAAAATAGGTCGGTTTATTATCAACAAAATACAAATAAACTACATTAGAGCTTGTATAAGGAAATGTTATCTCCACACGATTTCGTAACTTAGCCGAGTTGTATTTCGTGTTTTGACAGTTAACAACGGTCAGTAATCAACTTATAACATTCATTCCTGGTCAAATTTGTTCCTTTCTAATGCGTACTGAAATATAAAACTGAAATGAACGAAACTTAAAAAAAGGCTATGATTATTAATATATTTCATATTGAGAAATTGGAAAAGCTAAAGAGAAAATACTAAAACAGAAAAATAATTACTATTAATACTAAAGCGAGCGACGAAAGAAATACCATAGATACATTAACCTAAACGCCATAAAAAGTCACCTGAATTATTGATTAAAATTTTCAGTAATATGTAAAAGACTGCGATATATCTATAACTTACGAAAACTAACGAAATAAACTAAACAACTGAGGAATGACTGAGTTGTAAGGTGTGCGTGGGAATGTAGATTTCGAAAGATGCGTGATTTCTGACAGCAAATAGATAGATTTTTACAGTCATGGCTTTCTGCGCATGTGTTGCCAGACGAATGTCCAAATGATTAACAAGTCGAAATATTGATTTAGCATTATTTGAATGGTGAAATCGGTCGGTGGAAAATATCGTTTAAATCGGGTAGTGAACTTACATTTTGTTAATCGGGATTTACACGGAGACAGTGAAATACCCCCTTACACTTCTCTAAAATGTTTTCCGTCTTTACTGTAATGTGTAAATGCTTCGAGCTAACTTAAACAAAGCATAAATAAATAGATCAATATGGAATAAACATTCCATGCTCAGAAATACAAAGTAACCTGATAATATAATTCTAGTGAGGAAACTAAGATTTCCGTGAACGTACTTGGTATGCTTATCGATGTTTAATATCATCTATATACGAGTATACGCGAATTTACTTATGTAATACATTGTGTCCTTTCCCTACTTACTCGACAGTAAAATGAAATGCCTGGTTCTTAAAAAGTACTCTATCCCCTAGACCGGTGGTCAGTAAACCATGGCTCGCGAGCCGCATGCGAAAGAAAATGCCGAACACTCCTCTAGTGGAACGGAAGGCCTGTTGACTACTGCCAACAGGCCGGCTTCTCTTGAAGAGTTTTGAGTGGTTTCCTCTCCACATGAGCAAATGCTGAGAAGTTCCTGATTGGCCCACATTAGTATATCCCTCCTGATCCCAACAGTTTAGATAAATTTAAAGAAATTTAATTGCAAAAAAATCCACTTTTGAAATACAAACCTTGTATATTATAAGCAAGGTAAATAATAAAGCAACTTATTTATAAAAATAAAAAAATAAATAAAAAGCCGCATGCGGCTCTTTAGCTACTCTTTCACCTTTTATCCGATTTATTTCGTACATGGATTCGAAATAAGGACTTTAAGGAGTATTGTTACTGAGAGGTCCAACGCGTGGCGAGGATATCGCAAATGCCGTCATTAAATGCATTGAGAAACAACATATTAAACTCGATAAAAAAATTTCAATTTCAAAAGATGGGACAAAAAGTAAAATATGATCGGAGTGAAAGTTTTTTTTAATTTTTAAGGCAAAAATGAATCACAAGCTAGTCGTTTACCGTTGTCTTATTCATTAAGAAACGCTTTGTGCGCAGACATTTCCAGAATATTTGTTTTAACGATCAAGATTGTAAAGAAAATTATGGCAAAAACTCTTTATCATCGAACCTTTTAGTTAGTTTTAACGAATCCGAAGATTTTTGTATTATTTTTTTAATTTTTCAATTAAAATGCAATTCTTGTCCTTCAGTATACGTTGGAAGAACATCAAAAAATGTTTATATTCGTGTTAAAGAACACATGAGGTATCTTTACAATAACGATTTCCCCAAATTCGCAAATCTCCTAATCAATTTTTATCATGACTTTAAAAGAGATACAGGAGTTAAAATCTTACATACAATTCAACAAGTCAATAATATGGAAATATTTCACATTAAGAAGGCTTTAAAAAATAATGTTCCTTTGATCAATAATCAAACAACCATTCAATGCAGCCCATTCGATGACGTTCCATTATAATGGTCACCCTATACCTATTAAACTCACGCCTCTCCCTTTATCCCCTCCCTTTTTTTTGGACTATTTTTCCCACAACACCAAACAGTTTTATAACCTAATCAGTGCATGTGAGGGTTGCCTGTTAAATGCATGGAATGTTGGTTTTACAATTTTTCTGCAACAACAATGGTGAAGGGTTTTGCATGTTGGTTTAATTGGTGTCCTGAAAAAAAAACGGGTACATCTCGAAATCGATAGACATAGAAATGTCGGTAAGTGGTTATGTACATATTTATTGCGGCTTATACAAGTACCTTATTAATAAGAAACGTTGTATGACGAAACAAAATTTGGCTCTCAAAGGACATCTTTATTGTTGTACTGCTGATCTTTGGCTCTCGTGACTAATAAATTTGCCGACCACTGCCCTAGACCAATATATAAAATGTGTTCCTTATTAAATTCTTTCATAACCAGCCGACCAAAATGCTCAGCCGCTGAATCATCGTGAACCAGTGAGTGAACATTTGACATAGAGTTGTTTGAAATGTCAGCTTTAGGTTCACCGTCTATAGACGACTAGAGCCTTCAAAGCGAGCGTTACTTAATCCGCCCTTATTGCTAAGGTCAGTGGGTCGTGTAATTTCTCCACTGCATTCTCCTACGGGTTTCGCAGACTTTGAACTATACAGCTACAATAACTTATATTCAAAAGACTTCGATTCGCGTATATCCGGATACGAGTACAATTATAGAAAAATATTTTTACCACTAGCCATATTATATTGACGGCGGAAAGGCTTAATTTACTATGCGACATGTAGCCAACTCAACAGAAGATCCTATTCATTTTTTTTTTATGCGTAAAAAAATTCTGATTGTATTTTTATATTTAATAATGTACGAGTCACGCCAATATATGAGATTTTTTATTGTAGTAATGATATATAAGATATGTTTAGGTATATGTGAGATTTTTAATCATTTAAAAAAAAAAAACAAAAAAACTTTCATTCTCTTTTGTAAAATTGCTAGATGTCGCTTATTAAATTTTGCTTTTCTACCGTTGATATTTATAGATCTAAAAAACAATGATTAATATTTCAACTTAATGATTCTACTCATAACTAGTTTAATTAAAATACTTTCATACGATACTATGTGACTGATAAAACAATATAAAACAGGTACTTTTATTTTTTCTGAGAAAAATATCATTCATCAATAAATATACAATAACAGGTCTATTACTTCACAAAAAAAACCATCACGCCGTTTCACAGTAAGGGTGCAGAGAGAATAGAACGCTATATTACTCTGACTTTGCATACAGATCTCGCTTTCATACAATTATACGTATTCTCATGCAAGCGCGTCGGTTATTCCGACTTTTGACTTGTCCATCCTCAAATATATGTTGGATTTGGTCATGCCATGTCTTTCTCAGTCTTCTTCGATTTCCAGCAACATTTGTATCGTAAATCTTTTTAACCGTACATTTGCTGTTCATTCGCTATACAAATCCAAACCAACGCCGATTACTTTTCTTTATTTTGTCGATAATGCTCATATTACTTCACAAAAAACATATACTTAAGAATTGAAGAAATGTGGATATTTAATTGTGGGCAGTGATAAAGCGTTGTTTTCAAAATGTTGGTGCCCTTTTTAAATGATTATTTATTAGTCGTAATAGTAGTAGAGTGGAAATCGAACCTCGGATTTCTGACCGGAAGTCCGCCAAGCTACCGCGGGACCGCAACCCCATACAAATCATAATATACCATTTAAATCAATTTTAAAAAGTCACCGTGCTTACAAATTTTTGGACCTTCTATCCCGTCTTTGTTGAAATATCTGAGGAATTTATCATCGAGTATTTAAATCATCATATAGAGGCCTACCAAAAATATTTCCAGGCTTAAAGGATCATATTTTTATCACCAACTTTCATAATTTGCTCTTGAATTCGGTTGGATAATTATTCCAGGGCGTTTGACACATTGTGTAGTTTAATGATTAATTCGAGTATTCGGAGACCTATTTTTGAACTGTAATATAATCGCCCTCCCCGGGGCCTATCCATCCCGGCGACACTTTCAACCTACAGGTGCTCAATTTGACTAACTTATCTCTCGGATGCCTTCATTTCATTTACATTCCTGCTATTGGTTCACCTTCGGGTCTACAATTCAATTTGCGCCCCTAAAGCACCGCTCCATTTCGATTGTGAAAACTCGATCAAGCAGGTTTGACGGTAATCACCCAGAATCGTCCCAAAGCTACTCCCATAAAACCGGCGAACGTCACGTGGCCTGTCATCGCTTGTTCAACACTTTAAAGGGAGATTGGAAAATAGGTACTCGGCTAACAATAAATTACTATGGGAAACTTTCGACCCGCCAACGAGGGTCCAAATGTTTTATCCGGGACTATTTGTTTAATGTTTCCCATTCACTTCCTTGTTTTTTTCTTTTGTCACTGATGTTACACGCGTCCATATTACAATTAATCAAATATAATACATAGTTAACTCGCGAATGACATTAAACGACTCTTAATTTTAAAATTGATACAGTTTTCTCCGTACATTTATCCGCAACTAATCTTCATCTTTGAACGGTCTGAGTCGTGTTAGATGAAAATTGAGCTAACTAGAGGCCACTGCATATTTATATAAAACTTTGTGTTGTAAATATTATCTGAATACAAATATTTGTATAAATTCAATGATGCATAATGAACTACCTTCGTTTTCAAATTTTAATGTATTTAGATTCATTCTTTTAAGAGAAAGATACAATTCTTTTTCTTCAGAAGCCAGTATAGATAAACTATGAACTCGCCTTTAAAAAAAAAAAAATATTTGTATGTACTTAAATATTTGTACCACCATGCCATAAATTTTAACCTGGACATAACGCGAGGAACCTAAACCTACTGAACAACTATACTACTAAGCAGACATAAATAAAATCTGCCATGAAAAGAAAAATAGTTTCATAAATTAGTAGTGTCTGTAGAAAATTAGTTTCATAAAGTAGTAGTGTCTATGAAAAAGGTCGATAATACAAAATATCTAGGTATGCACATTGATAGTTACTTTAGATGGAACATACACGTAGATAAGACACCAACCAAAATAAGAAAAATGATATATTCATTTAAAAACATTAGAAACATCCTAAGCAAAACAACTTTAATTAACGTATACTATGCTCTAGCACAATCGATTATCAGTTACGGAATAATAGGATGGAGAGGAACAAGTAAAACCACATAAGAACCATTAATGAAATCACAAAAAGCCTGACTAGTAGCCAACAAAAAACCTTACAAATACTCTACATACAGACTTTTTACAGAATTTCCAGCACTAGACATAAGACAAATATACATATAGACAATTTTAAGACATTTTCATCAAAACCCTGAGAGACATAATGACGGACAACAAATTTACGACACAATATATTAGATAAAATTGATAGTTTTTTTATTTTTCATAATGTAATATGTAATTGTTTTTCAAGTAAAATTATTGTTTATGTAGGTTAAGTGTAAAAATCGATGTAATTTATAAGAACCTGCTGACAAGTTGTATGTATGCAACTCAGCAGGACTTTAATTTAAGACTATTTTATAAATATTTTTGAAAAATAAATTTACTTTAAAAAAGGCAAAGACAAAAAACTATACTTCTGCTTATACTTTTCTGGCCCTTAAGCTTTACAACTTTTTAAGCAAGGACATATTGGTGAACAAAATGAAAAGTAATATTTTCAAAGCTCAAGTCCATAAATGGATTGCTAAAAAGACTAGACAGGAAGCGGAGGAATATGTTTCATATAAAAGAATACAACTTTAGTTTCTTGAAAATCCTTTATCGTTTTGTTGATATGGGTATGTTTTAATTTTTTTAAATTCTTTTGTATTATTCACACAACAATTGATGTGAAAGTATGTACAATTACGTATAAAATAAATAATACACTGTCACTCCGGAACGTGCCTGTGGGCCAGTGGAGTGGCTACATCAAATAAATAAAAAATATATTGAATGTACCTATTGTATAAACATTTTTATTTGTAAATTGTGTATTTGTATTTTATATTGGATTGAATAAATAAATAAATAATAAATTTATGTGCAGTATGCTCACTAGAAACATTTTACAAAACGACATCTTCGTTGTTAATTGGAGTAATTTCACGCTATTTCCAATGAATATTACGGGATTTGCAACCATGGATAAAAAACTATACGGTATTTAACGACCGAAGACAAAAATTACGTTCCGTGGGTCGGATAGGAGACAAAAAGAACGCCATTATCCGGCATTAAAATGAAATGAAGCCAATAATTCTCCTGAGGTACATTTGATATTACTTACTACCCGCAACTCCCTACCAAACGCGAACAGCTGAATATCGGCCCACTGCAGCTGTTTAGGATTTAAGTTTTCTTAGGATCAAAATTGCCGAAATATTTTTAGTCAGTATTCGTTTTTATTTATATTAGAAATATTATTTAGCAGCGTTTTGAAACGTTTAAACAAACTGTGTTAAAACATGACAATTGACCAACTTTTACAACCGAGTCCCGATACCGACCTTAATGTAAAGAAGTACAATCAGAAAAATAAGAGCATAGGTAGACTGAATGGCGCCGAAATACAATATCTCGATGCAAATGTTTCTGTATGCATAAAACGACGAAGATCGAGAAAGACGTGTCATTATCAAAATGAATCAATACTTTAAAATGAATATGTCGAAAGTTGTAATAATCCGCGTGCGTTTAAGAGAAGAAGTATGAACGTAGAGGAAGTGAGATATGTATATGTGGTGGTTGGTTTGTTGAGATCCAAGTGTAGGTAGGTACCCATATCTTCGTGAGGTCACTTATCACACAGATATAACAAACTTAACTCTTTTCTTAATAATTATCCAAGAACAAACAGTATAAACTTTGTCAAATAATCATAATTTTATTGCAAATTGTTAAAATAACCATTGTCTGTCGTGTTAAAAATATGAATGAGTTAAACCTACCCAATTAATAAATTAAACATTGCCTTCTCGTCATTGTTGTCAATTTTATTTTATAAAATTAAAATGTATTATGTATTTTATTAATGGCTATTTTTATTTTATATTAACATTATGTGTTAAATGCAGCTTTTATAAAAAAAATAAAACCTTATTTAAAAATTAATTAAAAGTATTTTTTATAAGCATGTAATAAATGTTATTATTTTATTTACCGCCTTCTGCCAGGAATCTTCTTAAATTTTAAAATACGAGCCCTGCGGAGTAAATTCCAGTATTATATCCTTCGTCGAGTAAATTCAATAAAGGATCAAGTTCAGTGATAAACTACAATCACCGTGGCCGGGGTCGGTGGAAGGGCGGGTGGCGGAGGGCGGGGGCGGAGGAGGACCGGAGAGGGGGAAAGAACCTACTTCCATCTGATCCGTATGCCTTGACAAGGGGCTTTATTCTTTCTCCCCATCCCTAAGGCCAGATAGCTATTAGAAATCGTTAAATCCAACCTCAATTGCATAGCATTCTCTTCTATCTGCCGAAGCGCAAAGCAATGGATGTATTCGGTACATACCCCGACCACCCCTCCACCCGCCCTGGCAACTCCTGAGGGTTGTGTCAAGACAATCGATCTACGGAGAGGTACTATCCATCAACGCCACGATGTTGCACGTTCGGCAATTTTATTGTGGCTCACTGATTTTGCGGGGCAATATTTTACCGTCAGGTGAAACAGAAAAATCGAATAATGTTTCCTCGGTAATCCGTTTTAGTACCGACGAGATCAAAGTAACTCGCCATCCGATAAAACACTTAAAATGAAAACAGATTGAAACGGTGATCATCAATTACTGTGATTGAACATACTACTCTCACGATCGATAATTAAAGTTCATGACGTATTTTACTGTTTCCAGTTGTTTCCTTATTGTTTGAAGCCAACATCACCCCACAACTTTACTGTTTGTTTCCATCAGCTATTCCTTGTCCCGCGGATGAAGTCTGCCATGTGCCCGATACCGGTACACGTACTCGATGAAGCGGCGCCAGGATGGTCGGACTGCGTACAGTGTGTTTACAGACAATCGGTAGGAGAGCTCGAGGGCTATTGCTTTATGGTCTGACTATTGCTTGTTACACTAGTTTACCTCTCACAGCTGCTCTGTGTTCGAGCGATTTCCTACTGGTTCACACATTGAGAATCAAATATACCACAAACTCAAAGAATATCTTTCATTATACGTGAACGCCTTTCGATGTTTGTGAGTAGAATACGCAGTTTTCAAAGCACAATTTTGCACGCCCTATTCTTACTTGTAAACATTTTTGTAGATTACGTATTTTATTCCTTTATTTCTCATTATCGTTGTATTTTAAATTGATCATTTGTTTATGGCAAGTTTATTTTAAGTAGACGTTGTTTAGCAACCCTAGAATAATAGTTGTCGGGATAACAGGGTGGAATGGAGAGCATCTTTACTAATACTCGTACATCCTCGGGTTCAGTACAAAAGAGTCTACGAGCGAATTGTGGACGCTCTGGAAGCTCTTCTTTTTTCCTGTCGGCCGCTTCTGCTCTCGTCGCCTCCTCTATCTCCCCACCCCCAATCCCACCATCGCCATGCTGTATCGATAACATTTATTCGGTTTTGGCTCGGAAACAAACATAAAGGTATAATAGATGCACACGTACTGGCAATTTTCTCACCTTTGTGAGAGAACGCATTATTGGCTCTAGTAATAGAAACATGACTCGGATATTTTTTATTACCTACAAACATAACGCGGGAACCGTTTGAAACGATAATGATACGATTGAAATAAAAATCTTTTCAAAATTATTTGTACCACATATCTGAACGAATATTGAAAAATGAATATGCATTTGAAATGAAGCTCTGTGTTGTTTGATTGATTAACGTTATGTATAATATTTATATCGTGCTTTCTCTCATTAGTTCATGCTGAATTTACTGTATTTATTAGTTCTGTATATATGACATTATTTATTTATCTTAGTTTTTTTTATAAATATTCATATTAACAAAACAATTTGAGATATAGCAAATGGTGATCATTTTACGTTGAAATTTTAACAAATTTAGAGAGAAAAATCACAATGACAAAATTAGAAGCCTAAATATTGTCATCACCATAACTTTTAATTTATTTTTCACCACAAGCGGGTGGTTCATGAACTCAGAGCACCTGACTTGGAGTTCTAAAGCTACCAGTAATTTGTACAGTAAATATTGTCATAAACGTTTTTCTATCTCGATTTGTTGAAATAGTTTTTACATGTCACATAAGCAATATGAATCTCCATGTATAATACTTATCTTTGAATTATTTTTTTCAGGGAGCTTCATCCAGCCTTGTAGTTAAGTTTGCGGACACCGAGAAAGAAAGGCAACTTCGTCGTATGCAGCAAATGGCTGGCAACATGAGTCTGCTTAATCCTTTTGTCTTCAACCAGTTTGGAGCTTACGGCGCCTATGCTCAGGTATGACAAAAAATTTTGAAATATTTCGTTTAAATATCTTCATAATTAGCAAAGTTCTCCTTGAGATTGCATTTTCCTGGTACATCAATTGTGGAGTTTCTCGATATTTAGTAACGTAAGGTAAAGCAAGCAAATAGTGCGCACTAGAAAGCGCATAAGCGGTTGAGGTTTTAGTTCCCCTTTTCCAATAGATTATTTTTAATTTTAAAAATACATGCGAGCTAGATAAAAATATATCTTGCAGCTACAGAGCACACGGTTACAATCTAGCCCTCACATTTTACAAAAAAATAAATAGAAGTGTTTTTTGTAAAAATTGTTTTAAAAAAAACATTTATAGATAGAATCTAGATTACAATACATATTGCAGCTACAGAGCGAATGCACAGTTAGAAAATTAGAACCTATTTAAAGCTAAAGATTAATTAAGATTTTTTTTTTAATAAATTCAATTTACAAAATATGAAGGTTACTCTAATTACTAACATTATGTTGTTTTGTTTCCGAAAAAAATGTATGTGCATATATGATTATTATTGTTGGTAGGTTTTTCATTACAAAATTTATTTAAATAAAAATTTTGTTAAGTGCGCACTCTTTGCTAGCCTTACCCTATGAGTAAATTCACCCTTGAAATGCCAAACTAAATAGACTATGAAATATGCAGCTTGTCCACCATATACTGCATCTGAGGACCCGAGCCTTCTTGGCGGTGCCCACGTACAAAGAAAAACTGCTCGTCACCGAACGAGAAAAGCTGCCCTAACGAGCTCTTTGTAATCTGATAGCCTTGGCATCTTTGAGCTGAAAGAAGGTTATCCAGAAGTACGTTATACGTACTTCATTGGATTTAGTGGTAGAGATAAGTGAATTCATAACTGACTGGGATTGAATTGATTAGACATAATCAATTAGCCGGTACGTCTACAAAACTTTTTAAAAGCCTTATAATTATTTTTGGAAGCCAGTTTGTCTGCATATCGTACCGTATTATATGGGACTCGTTGCACATTATTCGTTCAATATGTACCAATTGAATTTCAAAATAAAATGTTTTATTCAGCATAAGGTTTTGCAATTTACCATACTAATACAACCAAAGCATCATAACATTTACCTAAGAAAAATATTTTTAAAAAGGTTTCAAAAGTAGATATAAACTATTTTTTTTAGTTACTTTAGTATTCAAACCTCTTACCAAGTTCTATCCTATGCCCTTTTCAATATAAATACACGTTTTAAATTACATTTTTTAACTTACGCACCCACCCTCAAACAACGTTGCACACCTACAAATATGTTTACTCATTTCTTATAAATAGATAATAACATAACATATTTGTTAATTATCTTCGTTTTTTTAAGTTAGTCTTCTTTGTTTATTCTCAAATGTAATTTTTTTAAATATATTGTTAAGTGTCCTCGGCACGGGAAACCCCAGTGAGGTCACATTATTTTTATTATTAATTATAGTTTCTAAGCAAAAAAATTAAATAAATAAATAATAATGTATTTTTAGATTTACAGTGGATTCTTTTATTTGACTCTAGGAAATATGTTTCCACTTATTTTTTATGTAATGGTTGTAAATATCCCGAATAAAATAAAATAAATAAATGTCCAATGAGTCATTTGCAGTGAAAAATCACAATTTAAATAAGTATTTCTGAAGAATCCGGACATTAGGAATAGAAGACAAATACACCAAATACACACCGAGGTGGACTAAATATCCACCCAATTTTATTTTTGGAATTTTTTATCAGCGAGCAAACATAGAATCACAGACACTGGTCTAAGATTCTAGTTATATTTCACACACAGAACTGTATTTTTTATTCAAATAATAAATGCGATAACAGGTATAATAGGTATACGGTACAAGAAAACATTGTTGGCGCTTTTACTGTCATTCCTTCTTGTGAAACAAAGAGATGTTCGTTGCAAACAAAACAAGACCAAAATTCAACGCGTAAAATAAAGCTTCGCTATACAAAATTAAACATTCCACAAGAAATGATTTTCGTATTACATTTTTTATTTTTCTCCTTAGCCATACGTTAATTTAGGGCATTGGCAAAAGTATAAATCATATCTGTGTAAATTAAATTAAATAATTTCAACCAGTAAACGCTCCTGAATGCTTAATTTGTACCATTTTCAGTAAAAGATAATTACAGCCGCTGCAAGTAATTTGAATTTCAGTAAATTTTCTCCGACAGTGAAAAGGGGATCCTAGTTTCATTTTATAATTACTTTGGTTTCATTTTCAATACTTCCTTTAAATATCACAAATTGGTGTTGGGAAATTTAAATTGTTTCCAACAATAGCATAATACACCGTAAGCGGAGCTTTTTTTAACACGGTTTCAAAATAACACGGTACAAAGAAGAAATTTCAAAATAAATTGTTCATTATTTAACAATTTTATGCAGAAACCTTCCGACCCATAATTTGCGAAATTGGGCTTTTTGATGAATGCTACTTCATCAAAAGTGAATTTTTTAGAAACATATTTTTTTTTTAAATATGGGAGTTGCTTTATTATTTACCTTGCTTATAATATACAAGGTTTATATTTCAAAAAGTGGATTTTTCTGCAATTAAATATCTTAAAATTTATCTAAACTATTGGGATCAGGAGAGATATATTAATGTGGGCTAATCAGGAACTTCTCAGCATTTGCTCACGTGGAGAGGAAACCACTTAAAACTCTTCAGGAGAAGCCGGCCTGTTGGCAGAAGTCAACAGGCCTTCCGTTTCACTAGAGGAGTGTTCGGCATTTTGTTCCCTACTTTGGTTTATTTTACCAATTTCCTGCGCTATATTTATCATGTATGATACTACCTCTCGTGTGAGTTCTTTATCTATCACCGATGGGATGTCGCATAGATCTTCACCCAGGCCTCTGCATCGCGCCTCCAGCTGTTGTCTTTGAAAGCTGAAAAAGGGGCAATGCATCAACAGGTGAGGGACATCTTGAGGAGTTTCATCGTCGCATGGGCAGCTGTCGATCTCTGAGAGCTTGAAGCGATTAGAAACATCTATGTGGGTTGACAGCTTTCGGTGTTTTTACCTTTAAAATTATTTTTATTCAAAAAAATATTGCAGAAACCATCCAACCCCAAAGAAAAAGATTTTGGTGATATTATTAATATAAATATATTGCATTTTTATGTTTCCTGTGTAAAATAATGAAACATGAACAGAAATAAAAATAAATCACTCAAATACCATGAATTTACTGAGAAACGTTAGCCCTACCGAAAATTGGATACAAAAAATGTTTTCTTGCGCGCGGTCAAAATTAGACCATTTAATTGTAACGCACAGTTTCTTGAAAATGTACGAAAAAAATAATAAAACATGTTTTAATAAAAACGCACTACTTTGAACAACGTCACTGGTTCATATGAACGAACCAATGATACGAGAGCTGTGAAAGATATCCGGTTTGCTTACCGTAAACGAACCAAACGGGAGAACTGACAGAGACGACCCTCTGACGTCACATGTTGAGTTATTTCAGAAACATAAAAACAAAAGTCACAGCGCTGATAGTACGATATATAAAAAATTTAAAGAAAAAATTTTGGCTAAGTTTAATAGTCTATCAATAAATTGAAAAATATTGAAAAAATAACCGCCGCAAAAACGCCGCCCTCTCGCCCGATGTTGCCCTCTCCGCGCACATACTGCTCTACTCGCGCAATTAATCGCGACGCTCCGCACTTGTCATTTGTCTTTTCTATACAATGGAGGATGAAACTGTGGCAGCGTGCGCGCTCTGCATTTTTAGTATAGCTAATTATATCAATGTCATACAAACAATTAAACATCATTCAAAAATGACGCATGCGTCTTGTATGAGCATTCGATGCGTACTGCGATCACGCGATTATGTGGCCAGCCACTCGCGCTTTTATTGCCGGTCCTTTGACTTGCGCTCAAAAACCGACAAAATAGGGAGCGGCGGGCACAACGAGGAGCATGACGTGCGGCATGACGAGTAATGTTGCCACGCTACGTCTCTGCCTCCTTTCCTAGCTACTTCCCATGCCACTCGTCGAGTGTGTGGCAGGCCCATTATAAATTTAGTTACGATTTTTAACGCATTTTGAAGTTATTCTATATTTTCTAATAAAATCGAGTTTAGGGTGGCCATATTTATGACAGGCGTTTGTCATATTTACAGACATTTTAAGGTCTAGACAGACGTGCGACCGGCATTATTTTGAGACATTGAGAGGGCACTTAAAAACCCACCATCCACACGCAGTTATTCTATCCTGGGCCGCGATTATAAAGGCTATCTTCATCAGTACATACCGAGACAATATGCTCAACTTTTATACTATCTCCATCTTCCTCAGTATATTCTACCAACTTGTCATCTCGGCATCACATGATCGAATCCAACCAATGAATGACCCCGATAATTTAGTCCGCGTACCTTACTAAATTAAAAATTTTAATAGTTCTCATTTATAAATATTTATATTTTAAATAGGCTTCTGTGATAAAAAGTGGCCAGTTTAAAACGGTTTTAAACTTCAGTTAATCCCAAATCAAACAAAAAATGCTCGCTTGAACATGATTTTTATTTTACTTTTAACAATAACCAAGACGGTATGCTTAACGGTCGTCTGCATTTATCTACCGAGTTATTACAAAGCCAGCTACTTTAAAATCTCAATACGTACACTCAGGAAGATAGTAAAACAGAAAAAATATAATTACTTTATTTTTTTTTATGGATGCAACATTTTTACGCCAAGATGCTCTTATATATAATAGGGCAGAATCCAAGCAAATTATCTGTGCATCTAGGCGTTCTTTTTCAAAGCTGACAATCATAGCACAATTTAATTCGACTTCAAAATTCACTTACTTCTCCCTCATATTTTTAATAGGCTTTTAAGAATAAAAGTGCCAACCTCAGAATGATTAAAAATTTAAACAAATCCTCATTAAAAGAAAACTGTTCGGTGGAACAAAATTTTTGACCCTTTTAATGCGTAGATATGCGTACCAAGGGGTACTAGACCCGTCGATACATACCGATGTAACTACCTCAAAACTTGAAGGTGAGGTAGTGTATCTTCGTAATCGGTCGGGAGAATTTACCTTCAACTATACCGTCATGGTGGTGGTATGGCGTCTTAACTTCCTATCATAATCGCGGCTCTGGGGGACTCTGTCAGCTGCGCATAGAGGAAATTTAGCAAAAATATTTTCACGGAATGCAAACTCAAAACAGACTAGTGAGGGGAGAGAAAAATGTATGGACAGAGGCCAACACGTCGTCGTCGTCCCCCACCGTTTGAAAAAAGAAAAAAAAAAGAATTAGTATGAAAACAATAATATGTAAGCAGTAAGTTTTAGATATAGTAGCACCTATCCTCAACCCCGCTTACGACCTTTGGGTGATAATAAATCTAGAGTAGAGGCAAGCAATGCTGGTCACTGGTCATTGGTCACTATTATTATTTTAAACCGCTTGCCATTTACGTTTTGGTCACCGACAGATTGAAGGTCTTACAAAGTTGTTACGAAAAAGGAAAACCTTCGTCGTTTTGGCTGTCCAGTTTCTTTTTCACTCAAGCTGTTTAGACAGAAGATATTTATTTGTTTAAATGTACAATACAGCACTACTGCCTTTTACAATGTACATAAATTATATAATTCATCATCATCATTCCTTTTCCGCACCTAATGGTGCATCGGACACTGCATTGGCACACCAATCGCAAAATATCTTGATCATTTTTGTTACATGAAGGTAAGATGATCAGTCTCACGATTCAGGTACTAGCCTAGGGATTATGAAATATTTTGTTTAGCGTAAAAACACCCTTTTCAAATCAATATTTCATATCAGGCCTAAATTATGTAATAAGGTATCTACAAAAACACGATTTAAAATAAGCACAATAGATTATTAATGTCTATAAAAACAATAGTAAACAAAGACGAATAAGTCACTAACACACTTTATTATACATAGTTAGAGAGGAGTCTAAAACTGATAATCCCAGCATGGAAAAGATCCACCTCTCTCGGTAGGCTGTTTAACAGACCAATCATTATCTCCACAGGCAACATCAACGGTAAATTTGTCCTGCATTCTGGAAGAACAAATAGTCTGTGTTGCCTAGCTCTTAAATAGTTAATCGGTACATATAATGTTATGCTCTCCAAAATGTTGCGATTGTAAATTAGCCCGGTAGCAATGCAGTGCTTCATCCATTGCATATCTAAAAGGATTAATGATGCGTACTGCAATGGGTAGTATCCATACTCTCTAATATAGAGGTAACGAAGAAACTTCATCTGTGTGCTATACAGAACTACGCGAGATGGAAAAAATACCATTAGATACACTTATATTTGACTACGAAGTTCTGAAGTCGAAGGAGTATATTGTGGAATCTAAAGAAAGCATTTATATATATGGTCCATTTGTAGACGGTGCGAGGTAGAATACAGCCGCTTATATGAGCTATATAGTTGAAAAAACAGTTACCCAAAAAACTAATTTAACCGGCGCCTCACCTGAAATGTTTTCCCGTAAAATTTAGACTAGTCCTGAAACCGCATACGCACATCACAGAAGGCGACTAAACTATTCTTAAACGAGTAGTTTTACATTTTGACCCATGAGTTTCTTTGTAGACGTTGCTCAGTACGAAACTCCCGATTTGAATTCAACTATGCCGTGTTGTGTCGTTTTAAAGTGTCGAAATATGGATGGGATCTTAAAGAAACAGGATGCTATCACATCTCATGCGTAAGTAGCAAATGCATCACTTAAAAATTGAATTATTCTTCCATCTGTCATATTACCAAAGAAAACAAAATGAACATTTATTAGCGTTACCAGGGTAGTCAATTTGTTTACGCTACTTTGCTCACCTAATGAGAGAACTAATAAAAAATTGTCCTCTCGAATTAAACAACGCCGTGGTGGACATTTGACCGACGTTATCTTTAAAACATCAAATATTATCTAACATGACATAAAAATATCCGTTTTATGTAAAATAAAATTTGTTTTATTTTTTTAATTCAAAGTTCATTAATTAAATTACTCCTATTAAATGACTCTTTACTTATCTACTCTCTTGCGTCAATAAATGGTTCCGTGTGTAAAATTAAATTTTAGGTTAATTAACAAACCTTTTTTTAAAAATATAATTATCTTACATTTGTGTTACGATTACGTTTTTCACTATCTGGCAACATTACGCTGTGACTTCACACATGCGCGCAGCAAAAGTGGGGCAAAGATGGGTTTTTTTTTGTAGTATTAAAATAACCAAATCCAAAACATTGTCATTTTATTTACTTTAAATAATAATAAAATGTTTGTTACTTACGAGCATTGATATACGTCTTTCTATTCGGCGGTTAAGATACACATTTCTCTCAAATCTGAAATACTTTAAAATGCACATTGATTCTTCACAATTTAAATTGTTTACGAAAATTGCTTCCATCTGCAAGGTTTATGAGTTTCTATATTGAAAATACGTTTTTCTTTTCAATAACTGTTTGAAAGGGGGTAATTTGAGTATTAAGATTTAGAATCAATTACAGAGTTTAAAATCAACTGAAGCTTTTCTGTGTGTACCTAAATTATGCAAATACTATGATTATGATTTTTAGTTTAAATCTCATTTCTTTATCATATTTTTTCACTTCTGTAATACCAAAATATAATTAATTTGCCAATCAACGATGGTTTCATGTTTGTCAATATTATTGGTTAAAATTTTCGGCCCCAAAATTGAAATAATCGTTTAAAATATATATTTACGTCGATTACAAATATATTGCTGTGATAAAACCCCGTTCATATACTTGAACAATAATGCGGTCTATGTATACCATTAGCAGATACCTTTTCGGTATTTTAGGCGGATAAAGGAATGATGATTTTTAAATATCAAATTTGTCAAATAATCCTACATAGAAAAATGAATCATCTTAATCTCCACAGATGGCGCCTAAGTTTAACGCTGAGATGTGCGACGACGCGTGGCTGCAGCAACAGGCGGCGCTAATGGCGGCCGCCACTGCCCAGGGGTCCTACATCAACCCGATGGCCGCCCTCGCAACGCAGCTGCCCCACGCCCTCAACGGCATGCCCAACTCCGTGGTGCCGCCCACCTCAGGTAAACCTCATGTCAACGTGCCAATGGAAAATCAAAAGTAGAGCGTAACGCGTTTTAGCAAAACCTTCAATCTTGACTCCAGCGCCGAAATTAGAGATATCTCTATAACAGCTGACTAGATCAGATCTATTTGGATAAACAGGATTCTTTTTAGGCACCACTGCTACTCAATAATAAGCAAAAGCTAAGTAGTTTTTCCGTATCCATTATCACAGCAAATATTTAAATGGAGATAATGATGCAAACCGGTGAGTAATTTTCAAAGTAAATAGGAATATATTCGCCATATCCAGGAAATCATGCATCAAGCAGTAATTTTTTTAAACACAATAGTTAACAGTATAGAAAATTAAACAGACGTGACATAGATAAATACTATGTACTTAATAAATGTAACCCTCGTTGAATTTTGATCATGATAGGTGAAAACTTTAGAATTTCATATTCCTTTCTCTAAAAAACTTTTCGTCGCTGTTGATATACTCGTATCTAGGACTGATGTATTATCTAATTCACCGGTTCCAAATTCACAAGGGTAAGACGTATTCTTTGATAAGTAACATTGACTGATTGTGTCCATGATGCAGGTTTGGCGATAGGCACCGGTGGTGGGCAGCCATTGAACGGCACCCTCCCTTCCCTGCCGTCCCCCACTATGCCCACCTTCAACATGGCCGCCCAAACTACCAACGGACAGCCTCCTCCTCAGGAGACTGTCTACACTAATGGGATCCACCAGACTTTCACTGGCCGTAAGTACTACCAACAACGCGTGAGATGTCAACGAAATAATCGACTGCTTTTCTTTTGAGACAGTCTATTTTCAAACCTTTTGCGCGACGTCTTTCCCGAAGATTGATGAACCAATTCTATTTAAAAACTCATGTAATCATCAAATCATTTTTTCTTTAAATTCTTTTATCTTATTTGAAAAGTAGACAAGAACCTTGTCAACAGATTTAGATTTCTTGTAAGCAAATCGCGTAAAAATACGCCTTTTGCGTGATAACCAGATAAAGTATTTTGGGAGTAAATAGACGTATTAGCAGACACTCTTAAGTTCTTCGTAAGTGGATTGAAGAATGGACAGATAGAAAAATTTCATTTTCACATAAGACAGTCAAAGAAAAAGTAGATATTATTGTAATTTTCCTTGGTAATACATGCACACATTGCACGTCACTCCGTAGATAGAGCACCAGTGTCAACAGATATCCTTATGGCTTTTCTGTTAGCCTGAATTTCCGTTAGCGAATCAAAAATGAACAAATTCTTTCGAATTTTAAAAATCCAATTAGTCAGTTAACAAAATGATTTTTCTGAAAATTCAAAAACAAATCGAGGATTGTGTAGTTGTAGTAAAATAGTGCATTTTGTGGGTTCCTTAGATCACCCGGAGCTGATTTCTGCGGTGCCGGTTACCGCCCAAGGACTCCCCAACGGAGAGGCAGCCCTTCAGCACGCCGCCTACCCGGGTATGCAGCCGTACCCCGGAGTCGGTGAGTCCACATATCCGTTCTCTCTGTCGCTTATCTCCATGGCACACTTGATGTTTTACATGGGCGGATTACTATGGATTGCACACGAATATCATGGAAGTTGCCCTTATTTTTTGCCTTGCTTATTATACCCATCTAATAACATTTATGATAAGACGTCATTATTAAGCATTATACTTTCCGTTATTATTCAAACGCCTCAATTAGGGTTTTCCAATACTAAAATAAAATAAACGAAATTCGGGACATGTAAATTTTATTCTCAAATATCTGATTTGCGGAAATTAATATATTTTGTGATGAATTATTCTTCTATCTTTTACCCAAACAGTTAGATAAATTATAATAAAAAGCAAATCCAGCATTATTCGGGATGTCACTAGTAGAATTCATGTCTATTTTGCCCTCGCAACAATTTAAAACGTTAATTGGATTAAATAGTAAATTAACTAATAAATAGCATTTTTGTGACAGTTTCTCGAATACATCACGAATTCAGTACTTCAATTCTCAATATTACTTTCTTAGCTTAATATAAAAAAAAGCATTTTGCGTGTCATGTTTCATTTCATTTCGACTGGATATGAAACCGTTTTTTTATTTACAAGTCGGAGGTAAATTAAAATATAAAAACTTTGAGAGGTGTAATTAAACCAATAAGGCATTTTGTAGATCTATATAAAATCCATAGTAAACCGAACCATTATTTTTTTAATGAAAAAACTCTGAGCTTTTATTGTTTGTTTTTTCCGTTGTCATAGTATTTAGTATCATCAAATAAATCGTACAAAACTCAAATATAAACGTATTATTTTCAAAGTTAAATTCCTATTGTTCTTAATAAAAATTTACGTAAGCAATAAAAACGGCGTACTTTACTCGTATTTTTCTGTTCCGAATACAAAAGGACAGTGTAATGCAAAGATTCGTAATGTCTTGACATGACAGTAATATTATCATTAATACGCTCAGTTGCGTTACTCGTATGTAAATTGATGAACATACTTTTTTTATTAATTTTCATAATATTAATAATTTGTTTAACATAAAACAGCAGAAGATGCTTTTTCTTGAACGCAACGAATTAAATAGACTAATGAAAGCATTTTGTTTATTTGAGAATCTTGTGAATAACCCCCTATATGTTATTTTTAGTCTTTGATTGTATTTTCATATAAATCAATACATAAGGCAAATACTACAGGATGATTTAATAGTTCGTAAGCAATTCTTAATACAAATTTATATTGTCTGTTATCTGTCTTCCTAATTTTGCCATACATATATTTTTCATAAATAATATTATTTGGAATAATCATGATATAGTTTAAAGAGCCGAGTGACAGTAGGATAACGTGTTTTCTCTTTTCGTTCCACGTAAACTTTATGATTTTTGTAATTTTATTTCGTCTTGCGAAACGTAATGTTCGACACAAATACGTATCGTATGTAATAATATTATGTAAGTGTTTTGCACTCATATTGACATTTCGGTGTCGTAAATTCAGTTTATACGGTTGTTTTGCTGTATTGAGTATACGAGCACTGTTCAAATGGCGCAAACGTAAATAAAAATACACAACTTTATTGATATTCCGTTTAGCAGCAATAACAGGCAATATTTCTTTTAACAAGGCGTCGAAATGTATCCACCATCAAATCTGTAACTCGCGTAATAAAAAGCCAATAATAATTGTCTGAAATGTTTTATATTAGAGACAATTAGATTAGTATCAAATATTGCATGTTTCTATAGCAATGGTCGCATCGCAATATCTAGTCGGCACTGCATCGGGATGAGGCCATCAGAACGTCAATAATTGCATGATCATTGTCTATCATACCACAAAAGAGTTTATGAATGTGGATACTTATCCATAAAAATATTTTAAATAATACAGTGAATATTAAAATTTGTTTGTCCATGTGAAAAACTAGTTATTATCTAGTTGTTTCTGTCAAAAAACGAAAATATATTTACATTTTTCGTTAATTTTCACGTGTATTGAAACATTTTGCTATTATGTCACCTTTGATATTTGCAACATTTTATTGGAAAATCCAAAAATATTTTTCTTCGAACAGAGATAACTAGACTGGCCAACTGCTCTGTATTTTAGACGACATCTCGTTTTACTGCCACCATTTTGGCAGCGTCGTGTTTTAAAAAGGAAGAATACGGGAATTTTACCCTAAATCCTGTAATTTTACATCTACTGTAGCATCAGGATTTGTCACTCTAAGGATATTGCATTTTCTCTCACAATTCTTGAGAAGAATCCTGATTTTACGTATATTTGCAGCGTTTGACAAAAAATTATCCAAATGAAAAACTAGATTAATATGACATTGTCAAAATGTTAAGATTTAGCAGTATTACGCTTCCACTTTCCGTTAGGCGGTATTCCAACTCAACACAGGGCTTTTGGTCTCTTGGAGTTAGGGATACGTTATTGTTTTATGTAATATAATATTTGTAATATGTAACTAATAAATAAAACTGAGACGAGCAATCTAGGTAATATTGCTAACTCTTAAAAATGCTAAATCTCAAAACGAATGTGTATTCACTCATTTTGATGTGAGTTCAAAGCCACCTACCACTTTGGTATTGCAATTAAATATTAAAGTTCTTATTTATTTCTATGGAAAAATACCCATCAAATCATCATGAGATTTTCCTTTTAAATGAGGCAAAAAAGTTGAAGGTGATGAAATAGCCCCCTACTTAATGTTTACTGTATGTATTGTGCACGATGAGATGAGTTCTGACTCTTGTTATGGTGTCATGATTGTAATAATGTTCGGCAGCATATCCAGCAGTATACGGACAGTTTCCGCAGCCGATCCCGCCACCTCTATCCACCATCGCTCCGGCACAGAGAGAAGGTAAGTTGAAGCCCACGACATCAACACTTTACTTAAACCCAACATATATCTACCCTATAAAATATAAAGTTTATATTTGAAGCACTAACTTATATATCTACCCGTTAATAAACCTACAACATCAACTCTAGACTTGAACCCGACATGCCTTTACCCATTGATGAACCCTACAACATTAACTTTCGACTTCTAACATGTATTTCCTCATTAATAAGCCCTACAACATGAACGTTTTATATGAACACAGCGTTAATTTAGCCATTTACACTTTAATGAACCTAACAACATTAACGGTTAAATCAAACCCAACTTTACTTATTAATAAACTTTACAGAACCTAACAACATCAACGGTTAAATCAAACCAAACTTTACTTATGATTGGACCTTAAAACAATACTCGACTTAAACCTTACATGCATTTACCCATTGAGGATCTTGGCATCATCGATACTTGATATCAAATTTTAAAAAAAACATTAAACTTATATGATGTCCACAGAAACCCCTTTCCGTGCGATAATTATAAAAAGAGTAATGTTTCATCTCTTCTCCCCTCGGAATCACCCTTAAGCAAACCACACCGAGAGATCTCCCAAGGTGGGCTCTAACTTCCCATTCAGTATTAAGGGTCTTACCAGTCCGGTGGGAACTGTAAACTCACATCAACAGTAATTGGCTTGAGTCACAAATGCATTATTCATCTCAAACCTAGTAACAACACGCGCTTTGAACACCCCAATCAACAATCGACGTAAACCCAACATGAATTCACCAACAAACGTGAGCTTTAAAACCCACAATATTAACACTAAACATAGCGTAAACCAATTACATTTATCTGAAACACATTAAAACCCATTATTTCCACACGCAACTGCATTCAACAAATAAACCCGTTCGGCGTAATAGCACGCTTGAAGCCCACATAAAAATATATCAATCGACATCAACATATTTATGTTTATGTTTATGAAGCTTGTAATTTAAACACTTGTGTATTTCCAACACTTGGGTTGTGTGCTGCATATATGTATCTACAAACATATTTATCACTTAATTTTTCTTGTTGCGCACTTGAAAGCATTACAAAATTCGATTAGGTAATTTTGATAATATTTTTGTCAAACTTTGTCAAAAGGCTTTCAATAAAATCGTGCGTCGGAAAGAAAACGTATTGTTTTCAATAGTAAATAATTTGAGAATCATATAGCATAAACAAATACTTGATGTTTCTGAAAAATGTTTAATTTTTACTAATTTTCTGAAAGCTCATAACTTTTCACATACATAAATTCAGCCACTCAACACATGAGACGAGGTAGTGAAAAATGTTTATGCAATATGTGTGATGTTTGAGTTGTATTATTCTGTCGACGTTATGTACAACTGCTTATGATTTATTTTTACTATCGATGTTTGATGTTTACTTGATGTGTTATATGGTTCTTTCATTTGCACTGTGTATGTTTTACGTGTTATTATGTATATAAGTAACTAAGTATTAATTTATTTAAATTTATGATGTTAACAATGACACTTATATAACCAACTTCCTGCTAGCACACACCTAGATGCTTCAAATGATTATTGTTTACTTTGGGCTTACAGATTTTTAAAGAAAATTTCACAAATTTTTCCCGTTCAGAAAATTTAAGAATCAGACAAAAAAATTGCAATTAGACAATAGGATCATTTAATATATTAAAATAAAATCACTTTGTTTTTATGTCCCACTTATATTTTTATAATTTGACAAAGAGAGTTAAAAAGTTAGAGAGCTAGAGTTAAAGAACATATGGATGTCTTGAAAACAATATTTCTTCTGAGTTTGCTGAACATATCCTAACAAATAGTCACTCATTCAACTTTGAAGATGGCATCGAAATTTTCCATACAAACAAAAAAGGATATGCACTTGATTATTTTAAAATATTGGAGACATTGAATTAAGAATAGTCCAGAAACCGTATACGCACATCAAACAGAAGGCGACTCAACTACTCATAAATGAGTAGGTTTACGTTTTGACCCATTAGTTTCTTTGTAGACGTCGCTCAGTACGCAACTCCTGATTCGAATTTAACAATGCCGTGTTGTGTCCTTTTAAAGTGGTGAAATACTGCTAGGATCTTAAAGAAACAGGATGCAATCACATTCATTGATAAACCTTTATCATACCGAGGTAGATATAGTAGAGAGGTTAAGTATAATGTCTCGATATGTACTGATGAACGCAACCACACATGCATAAACTGTACGCGCGGTAGGCAAAAAGGCTTAACTGCGCGCGTACTCTGGTACATCGGGTGCAATTATGAATCTTCTCAACCCCTTAGAGCCCTAGCGGGTGGTTAATTTGGGGATATGTTTTTTTTCAATGCGAGTAATTTGTGCTTCATATGTGGCCACACTGATGATTAAACGTCAAAAAATTTGAACACGTGAATTCAAACATAATGCTTTTCTAAAACATTTAAGTTTGCAAGTGAAAATTCTTGATGGAAGTTCATTGTAATTTATTATATAAATTCATTATATCAATTCATTAGTTAACCTAAAGAAAATTTGTTGATAATGATCCTTAAAATAAAAATAACTTTATTTAATTTACTCACATTTAACTCTGAATTATCTATCCTTACCTCTGTTCTGTACAAATACATTTAACTCTTTAATAAAGATACCAGTCTCGAAGATGTCGCGAAAGCGATGAAACCGGTCACTGGATATTCCAAATTTGTGGATTAAAGTATCACTCGTGTTTTATTTATATAAAAAAATAATGCTTTTCATTTAGAACATTATTGTGACATTGCGACCTTAAGCATAACCCTAAAAACTAAATTAGGTTGAATAGACCCAACCGTGTTTGTTTTATTTCCGTTTTTGAAGCAGTTTCGTACACCGTATGACGTTTAATCATCAGTGTGGCCATTATATAAAGAAAGCAACGTCGCATCAAAAAAATTAAAATCTTCAAATCAATCACTCTAGGGAGTAGAGAAGATTTAGAATAACACCACTGGGGTGCGATTTTGAACGCTCTCGCGGGTATAGAGAAATTACACGCAAGCGAAGCGTTCTCTACTCTGTGAGAGCGTTCGGAATACCAGCTCTGGACTCGGCCTCAACCCCGAATACAGGAATGATGTTTTACTAAAATATTTTGAGTAAAAAATATCGCGTTATATTCGGGATAGTGGATTTTGTACTCTGGATTGACTCTTACAGGTATACAAACTAACCATAGTATTCACGGGAGCGAATCATGTCTCGATAAAACAAGATCCAAACACAACCCACTTTTTAAAAAGGTTTGTTCATTTAGAACATTGTGGATTTTTTTTGATAATGGTAAGTATTGACACAAAGGTGCGAGTTTCTCCTTTTGCATTTTTAAACATTATTATTGATATTTAATATATATTTCGACATACTGCCAGGAATCGAACCAAAGTCTTCAAAAAAGACGGGCGAACGCGCCAACCACTACACAATGAGGCAGACTTATCTCCACTTGATTTCCGGATTTGAACATGAGAGTAACCATCGAGTTAAAAACGCTCGTCCAAAGTTCTGGTTCTATTTCACTCTTAAACCTATATTCTTTATCCGCCCGAACACGCGAATTTCCCCTTTATTTAACCGAAAATTTTAAAAATAGTTTTACGTACAATACCTTTATCTTTTACTGCTGTATGTAAATGATAACTGATTTAAATTATAAATGTTTCCTTATTTGTAATCCCATTAGTTTGTAAGCACTTCATGTTGGTTTTCTAGACGGATCTTGTGAGTTCTTTAAAGATTTTCTTATGTTCCCAGGCTGTTCGATCTCTGGCCCAGAGGGCTGCAACCTGTTCATATACCACTTGCCTCAAGAGTTTGGAGATGCGGAGCTGATGCAGATGTTCCTCCCGTTTGGGAACGTCATTAGTAGCAAGGTCTTTATTGATCGAGCTACAAACCAGAGCAAATGTTTCGGTATGTTCCCTACCTTATTACGTAAGACCTATTACTTACCGATTATGCTAATTTGTGTATTCTTTATGTTTGTAAAATTATATATTATGGCAAGGTTATTTTTCGTTCTTTTTTTTTCTATATTTTATATTATCTTAAAAGGAGTAAATACCGTGCGCATATATTGGGAGAAATCAATGCTTCCCTAAAAATTTGGCTTCTAAACAATCAGAGACTATTTTTTTTACATAATAAAATCAACCATAAGTTAACTAATCTTTTTAGTAACTAAGACAAATATTTTTCAATTAGTTTGTTGTTAATCGTAGCGATCTAAGATGGGTACGATGCTCATTCATTAATAACTTGCGACCAGCCCACACGCAACATTTCGCCTGCGTAGTTATGCGCGGACTAAAGTAAAATTCACTGCGCTCCGTTTTATTCTGTAATAAAGAACTGGGTAAGTCTGTTGGTTCCTATAAGACGACCACCCAGCAATGTATTAAAGAGTCCGCGCATGCGAAAATTGAGATCTTTAGTAGCTCTGTAGACGCAATTCTAACAAACCAATACATATTTATTTTTCGTATATTGTGACTGTTTTATAAAAAAATTAGCACTTAAATCGGTTGACACGATGATGTCGTAATGTTAAATTATGAAATATAACCATTTTGTTCTGAAATTACGGCAAAAAAAGAGTGCCTGTTTTGTAGTGGGTCATACCTTAAGTCAAATGAAGGCTGAATAGCATGTCAAATGTGCCAGAGCTGGGCACACTGTCCATGCGCTGGAGTAGAGGACGAAGACCGAGACGCCATCTTTGTGTGTCCTAGTTGCGAACCGCAGTAGGTGGTACCCCATCTTGCCCCACTGGTGGGGCAAGATATATGTGGTATAGGTGGGGCATGATGTAGGTACCTACATCACACATATTTTCCCATCTTTTACTACATCTACATTACATCTTTCCCCACCAGTGGGGCAAGATTAGATAATTACGACTGTTTTTAATTGATTAATTTCATTTATTTTTTTGTGATACGTTTGCTAGATTAAGGATTAAAGTTTTAAAAAATAAACATTTTATAAAGGATTTATAAAAATAAATATGTTTTATTTACGTTTTACCTTGAAGGGCCCATCATACCCCACTCTCCCCTAATTAAATAAATAGACAAAATACGAAAAAGACTATTGAAAAAAGTTAATGCCAGGAACAAGTCATAATATTTTTACATAATATTTAATAACCTTAACTTTATGTGTGCGTAAAAATTAATTATCATATAAATCTTATTAGTGTGCCTACTAACATAAACGAAATTTGTATGTTTACTTGGTTGGACAGGCACTAGCAAGTTAACATGGGGGGGTTATGAAATATTCGAACTAGAGATAGGCGTTTTGGTTATTTATAAGAAGGAGCAGTAACAGTTGCCGTGACACAAATTAAACTGTTTCTATTTAGTTGAGGGCAGCGTGGGCTTAAAATCTGGTAGGTAGGAATTTCTGGCCCAGATTTAAAAAAAATATTTAACCGTTACTTAAGATTTTTCGTGGGGGGGGGATCCCCCAACGATTTTGGCCACGCATAATGAAGCTATTATAGCTGTTTACTAAAAATAGCTGTTTTTTTGTGAAACTGTTAAATCTGTTTTGAATCTGTTTTTATTACCACCTCTGATTTGAACGCACTGTACTTGACGAATAATACCAAACGACATAAAATGATCTATTCTGAACCGCTCTCGCGGCGCGAGAAATCAGTTTTTTTCGTAAATTTTGCATGTAAATACACGAGATAATACGGCCGCGAGAGCGTTTGGAAAACCACCCGAGGTTTGACAAGATGGATTCTACTTCAAAATGAGCATTAAAAGCCCTACCATCTATTCAAAATCTGAATAATCGCCTTGTATGAATGCGGAGAAAGGAAAGCCAAAGTTAATATCAAAATAATCACAAATTTGCATTTCTAGGTTTTGTCTCATTCGACAACCCGACATCGGCTCAAGCAGCCATCCAGGCCATGAACGGGTTCCAGATCGGGATGAAGCGGCTCAAAGTCCAACTGAAGAGACCCAAGGATGCCAACAGGCCATACTAACCCCATCCGCTCCCCTCGCCGTCTGTTGGATCGGCACAAGCGCAACAGACAGATTCTCATCAAATAGGTAATTCATCATAAGATTTCCGGAATGTTTTCGCTCCTTCGAAGTCGGTGCCAGGCCAGATAAGAATACCCACGCTCATTGGGTACGGGTAGCCATGGAGTGAAAATGCAGAATTTTATCTTTAACAATAATTTAGTTGAAATCATAATGCGCATAATATACCAAAATATACATATACATTGAGTGAAAGTGTCGAGGACATTTAACATTATTATTTTATATTGTTGAATGGTAGTACCGATGGAAATTTTGCATGGTGAATTGTTGGCGCATAATGTCCTATTTCTTATTTTAGTGTATTGCATTGGTACATGAATCGCAGCAAAGCTTGGTAATTATTTACCATATAAAGGAAAGATGAAATATTGCATTAAGGGGATCCTAAGTGTTACAGAGTCCCGGGGGACTGTCAGCTGCGCATTAACTGGAAGTTAGCAAAAATATTCCCAACGAATACAAACTCTATGTAGATTAATGAGGGGGGAGGAGGGTGTATGGGCAGAGGCCAACGCGTCATCCCCACTCCTCAGGTTTCCCTCAATGCCTCTAATTTTTATTCAAAAATAAAGTATACAAAGAATTTCCAATTAACACAAATAAAAGTATACAAACATAATGCCTAAAAACTGCAGTAACAGAATGTAGAAAAAATATTTTTTTTAATAAAATTAATACATAAAAAACAAATGAGGATAATATAGTGTACTGTAAGAAAAAAAAAACACGAATATGCATCTCAACGGCAAAATAGCGAGTTCATCAGAGGAGAATGTAAACCTTTTTGCGAGTTTTTTCAAGGAAGTATATGATGAACCTCTTCCAGACCACAAAGTTCCTATCTATGGTTTTGACAAAACCATTGGCATTATCTAACTGTAAAGTAACACTCTTATCTTGCAAAAGGGGCCTTCTTTCATTGGATATTAATTAAAACTAGGTACTTGTTTATGACTGAATTCCAAAACTAATTTTTAAATATTGAATTTAATCAGGTTTTTAAGTACTTATTTATGTTTGAATTCCAAAACATAAAATAATTCGTTTTTAAATATAGAATTCTTTTTGCAAACGTCAAACTCTGCGCTACTTACTAACAGTGGTGCATTTTGTGTAAGAATCCGTTTTTCAAAAATTTTTCAAATGTTAGTTGAAAAGTTATTTAAGCATTATAAAAAATTCATTAAAAATAAGTTTAAATGTAGAAATTTAAGAAATTGTAAAGAAATTAATCAATTCAGTATCCATTAAAACTAATTAATGTTTGTAAACGTTAAAATACAAACTTTTTTAATATAAAAAAAACAATATTCTCCTTATTTTTTAGAATATGCATCAGAAATAATGTAGAACCATTACTTGCATATGCATTTTAGTCGAATGCGACCCTGGGAGTTTTGATGAAAAACACATATTCGCTCCTAATTTTTTCTGATGAACATATTGAAGATGTTATTATTTACAAAAATCGCGTGTAAATCGGTCCAGTAGTTATCGAGTCTATAAAGAACAAACTTTCATGCATTCAGTTATATATACAGGTGTTTTTTAAACCCTGTTATCGGAAACCACGATGATCAGTATGGGCAAGAAGACATATTAGCGTATTTAAAAAATATTTAGAACAAAAAAAAATATTCAAAAAAACAAATGGTTGCTTACTTCTGCAGGGGAGAAGTGAAGGGAGCGCGGCGCAGTATCAGACTCACCCCCTCCCCCCCACCCCTTTCTCCTCTGCAGAAGAAACCAACCATTTGCCTTTTATAGTATTTTCTTTTTTTAAATTTGATTCGTTCTAAAAAGTATTTTAATGTGCCAATATGTCTTCTTGTTCATACTGATCATCGTGGTTTCGGATGTGACAGGGTTTAATGAACACCCTGTATATATAGATAGAAGAAATATGTTCACATCTAATTTTGATCAAGAGTAAAATTTTATTAAGTCTGCTGACTACTGCTATAATTCTATGATGCAGGTAAAGTCAACCAGTGAGGAACCGATTAACTCTGTTAAATATTTTATTGAATAGCCATTCACTTTGCAAAACTTTGTTTTCAGTGTTAACTATAGTTTTGAGAAAGAACTTCTAGTTACACAACAAAATTCATGGTGCAATTTACACATAAAGCGACATATAAGTGTAAAAGAATATTCTTTTCATCTTGTATAGGAAATCTGAGTATTAAGATTTAAACAACTGATTGTGCCCCCAAAGTACCTTTAACTGGTAACTGGTACCTAATGTTTTACTGTCTATACTTATTGTCATTTCCATTAAACAGTGATTTGTTTCTTCATTTCAGATAATCGAAGACAGGCTAAGGAGAAATCGAGGTCAATATTTTAAACAAGAAATTAATATAAAAATATACAACTCGCACACCTGCTTCTTGGCATGTGTGACAGTTACTGAAAACTGCCGAATTAAATTCTGTTTAGTAAATTTTGTCGGCAGGTGTATTTATAATATCACTGACCTTAAAGGAATTTTAAATGGTAATTAAATTTTAATAATATATATCAGTAAAAACAGGCCATTTTGGTAAGTATACTAGTTAGATATAATACCAAAAAGCAGCTTGTAGGGAAGCTTCATTCTTATCATTATTATAAATTATTAAACTATTATATACATTTTATTACCATTAAATTGATTGATTATTATTATTATCACAATATATGATTATATTCTCATAATTATTGATAAACATACTATTATATCTTAGTAATATTGTACTTCTTGATTGGTTATAATACTTGCTCTGAGAAGGAAGTATTTTCTTGTACTTAAGCCAAACTGCTATACATAATGGAAAATTATATTATTAACATAGTGAAACAAACTTATTGTAATATACTAGGGTTTCTAGTCAACTCATTTAACACTGTTGTCTCCCAAAATGGTGTATGTACAATGTTCGGTTCATTGAAGTGTAAATCCTAAAGTGCACGACCTTCAGAGTTACCCTCCAATAAGGTTAAGTTCTAATGAAATTCACTTTATAAATGTTTGTCAAAAATATCACATTAATGAACTGAGGTGTTTTTAAAATTTGAGAATAAAACAAAATGGACTTTGAAAAAGAGCATCTATTTTGTTAAGTATTATATAATTATCGAAGTAGTAGATTCAGATGGCTGAAAACAATTTTGTACATGTATGTCTTAGTACAAATTTTGAAAGATTTCGCTTTAATACCATGTTTACGTCCTAGAAGTTCTCATTTCACTCCAAAATGAAACAAAAACACTTGAAACAATCCTTCGTGTTTTGCTGTGTCCATTTTGGTATCTGACACAGGCCAAACTTCACTACTGGTGAAGAACTAGTGGCGAGGGAACCATCTGGCCACGCTCGAGAAATTCCAAATGTGCTGTGATAAACCAAATCAGTTTATGAAATGTACAGGCCATAATGTCTTCTCGTCTGTGTGTGAATGTTACATGACGCAGTCAATTGTGTCGCCCTCAGGGGTGCCACTCCTAATGTTATTTCCCTTACAATGTACCTTGTAAGTGTCTATACGTATTGTTAGTCTCTCTGTAAAGATGTACGGTGTTACTGAGACCACTCTTAGCCCGACAGAGCGTATCGTTCCTATTCCTAGCCGAATACGGTGACTGCATTCCTCACCATTATCCGAGGGGAGCAACAGTGGGAGCGCGGTTAGGGGTGGAAATAGAAATGCAACATGTTATTATTTATATGAAACAAAAATAGTATAATATTTGTACTAAATTTTAGAATCGTAATCAACAAAAGTACCAATATTATAATGTAAAACAATTTAACATTACGATAACAACTAACAAGACAAAAGAACTAGTAATTAGTTGAAAACCGTAGATGGTCTTGAATTTAATTAGAATTAACCAAAATTTTAAAAAATGGACTAATCGTTGTCGGAACGTGACGGGAAAATCACGATAGTTTAACACCGTATAAAAAAATTAGGTAATATAATTGGATAAGTGCTGTCGGAGTGGTGTTGATGGATACAAAACTAGTGTGAAGTGTGTTGAAGATATACACAGACCACCCAGGCGAGAAGAGACAGGAGTTACGAGCTAAACTGGAATGGAGAACAGTAATGATTGTTGTTTAGTAAAGAGTCTAGATGAAGGAGTAGTGTGTAGGAGGTAAGCGGAGGGTTGAATCCGCCCGGCAGCTGCCAGTGAGCTAACACCTCTAGTCAAATATTTCGGCCAGAGATAGTAGAATAGAGTATAATTTCAAGTAACAAAAATATATAAAGTATTCTAGTTTTATTAATATAGCTTTAAGGGGATTAATCGAATAAGACCATTGAGAATTTAGCATGACAAAGCATTTACAGGAACAACCCATATTTTGCGTCATTGAAAAATGATAATAGCAGAGTGCAATATGTTTACTTTTAAAGTTCTGTTTAGCATACATAAGTGTATTATTTATTTTCTATTTGTTAATTAAAGTAACAAATCAAAAGAATTATTTATTTCGACTGTGGCAATATTATTTATACGAAATTTGTTCATTTCACCTGTGGTGATATATTCATAGATTTATTATTTATTTTTACTAACAATTAGATAATTAGCATTCCAAGCTTACTTACTAACATTCCTTCTGCGAATTTCCCATCTTTATACTGCTACTCTGTGTATCTACAAAGTCAAGATTCAGTGTAAAAATGTGAAATCATTTCATATTCATTATCTATTTTATATGTAGACTTTCTCCTTACCTCTATCTACAGTAAAATGAACTAGATGTTTCTAGTAATTATCGAGAAGTTTGAGAAACACAAAACATTATCGTATATGCTAGGCTAGGTCACTAATATTTTCGAGGCCAAAATGTTATAGTAACGTATTTGAAAAGATTTGATAGCGTGTGCGCAAAGTAAACATTTAAATGAATTGTAAGGCGCATAGCCGCTTGTCTGCTAAGGAAGTAACTGCTGGAAAAGTTGTTTTAAATACATTGAAATACCCCAAATGAATACAAAATCGCGCAGTGAAGTGATTCTAGGATACAGGGTATGCTTTGCAATTATTTATGTGTAAATGTTTTTCATTCAATTGGCGTCATTAGAGCGCGCCGAACTTCTATATGCTCCACTTCTAGATATAAATTCATTAATTACGCGTTTTCATAGTTTGGCTAATACGGTGCGAGGTACGGCAGAAACTAGATAGCTGAATAGGACTCACATACCTACGTATTGACAAGTTTCAACAGTATCCACGGAACGGACACAATCGTCACTACGCAAGCCTTTGTCAAGACATTACACAAATAAGCCTCATTGTAACATGACATCCATTTTTGTACAGAATTTGCTAAATGTAACATACGACATCATATTACTAAGTGAAACAAATTAAATATTTTATCAACGTAAATGTAAGAAATGTAGGATTCAGTATGACTAGTAGCCTGAGTGTAAACACACAAGAAAAGAAGTCGTCCTAGAGTGTGTACCGGGAACTTTGTACCTCTAGAACCTATTTCCTAGGACATGCAACTAACCGTGTTCGGGAAATCTTTTATCTAAATTTAGATATAACTTGAAATATTATTGCAGGAGATGGATGTAGACTAAAATTAATGCATAACCTTATAGAAAAATTAAAGCTTCTAAAATAAATTGAATTTAATGTTATGACAAATATCATTGATGCTAATTTTGTATGAAATATAAGATAACATTTCATTAAGAGATGAGTATATTGTACCAAACACGCTTAAGGTAACAAGAATATTGTTAAATAAATTATTTTAATTCAAGTGTCACCGATACAGATTTATCACTTAACAAGTTAGCATAAATAATAAAATATATGGAATGAATGCCCTTTGTTTATCTAAAATGCAAACTTTAACAGAAATAATGTTATCCCTACAATTGAATCCTGGAACCATAAAATTAGAGCTTTTTTATATCTCTAGACAGATTTAATGTATTGATAATAAGCCAAAATTTATATCTAGTCATATTTATTTTCATATTAAATTACATTAAAGAATAAGACGGTTCTTTTTGCACAACCTTGTGATTATGATGCACAAATTTATTTAATATCCAGAAACTCGGTTCACAGCTTTTCATAAATCGTTTGCTTGGATTTGAAAAGAAATTTATTTATGTAAGATTATTAGGTTATAAAATAGTGTATTAGTGGCGAGGTATCACACATGAATTGTAGAATTACGATCGGATTTTATAGATTGGTAACCGATTCATTTGTTTCCTTTGAATTTAATTAAAAGAAAATTGTATATCAGAACAATGTTCCTGTTTATAGTATTTATGTAACATTGGTCGCAAGAATATCATGGAGAATTACATAGCAGCATACTGTTGAGTTTGGACCGAGAAGGCGAATACCTACCTATATCGTGTGACCCCTCGGAGAGTCCTCTGGGCAGTTTGAAAATACGCTGTGGAGTCCAAACTTATGTAATTATTCTGCAAGTATTCTTGCAGCTTTTGGTTATGTCACATTCTTATTACCTCCGTCATTCATTGTCATTGCTGCTTACTTATCTTTAAAACTCAGTTTAATAATGTTAAATATTTCATATTTATTACTTATTCAATTCCATTTCCATTAAAAAATATCTTAAATATTCTAAATTCATAACTGCACAATTTTATGAATATGACATTTTCATTGCTTTCGTAGTTACTGGTGAATTATTGAATTGGGGGTAGTTTGTTATTCAAATATAAATTGAAATTAGGGGACAGGGGTGTAATTTATTACATGTTTGAAATTTTGCATGCCCATTTTTTTTTTGATTGACCTTGTGTATATTTACTTAAAACTTTTAAAAAATAATTGATTATTTACATTATACAAAACACTAATTTACGTTTAGCAAGCTAGAATTGTAATGAATGATAATAAATAATTTTAATTATATTACAAAATATTAACAATGTTTTCTTTCTTCAAAACCCTCTCTCTTATTACAAACTTACCACAATCTATTTGGGTGGCACCAAACTTAAACCTGTTTTTCCACATTATCAAGAAGATTTTGAACCTTACCGCAAACAGATAGATTTGCTGGGACTGCAGCGTATTTGTGGATAATCCCCTTGGCGCTTGATGCGACTTCGCGTCATACTTATTTCAGTCATTCATTGGTCAGCATAAAATATATGGTAAGTAAGTGCCTAAAACATATCAATATTACCAAACTGCTGCAAAAAGGTCATAAAAACAACAGTTTTGTTCCCAGGTAATTTACAGGGATGTCTGTTAATTACATGGTAACATTTTATAAGTTCTTTTTTAATAACCCAAACAAAAAACAAAATGAAAAACAACAGAGTACGAATACATAAATATTACAGACAAGTGTACAAAATATAAATCTAATTAATAAAAAGAGAAACATTTCAAGCGAGGAAAGGGATGCGGGAGGATGGGATACTTTTGGCGGGGAAAGAATCTTATCACAGAACAATCACGGCAATTGAAGTATTTTTTATTTGAGTTTTACGTTAAAAATACACATACATGTGGGAACAATACATGTTCAAAATATGTAGCAACCACGATAAATAAACGTGTTTTGGGTGTAATTATTTTTTGGTAATGGATTGTAAAAAAAATGCTGTCTTGTTAATCTATCGAGACAGTTTATGGCAATATGTTCCGAGAATACTATTTATTAAATTATTCAAGATTTTAAAAATTCAGATCAGAAATGCTAATATACATCTCATCAATTTATACAAACAAATGAATATAAAATGAATTTGATAATTGTTAACGGGTAGCAACCTTTGACCTAACTTAAATCTGCCTTTATATTTTTGAATGAGACTAAATTGATTCTACCCTTACATACATACATAAATATACATACCAGCTTTTTGAAAATTTTCTAGCTTAATAGTACCTTCACACTGAGGTTTTTTTTTCATTTTCAAACTATATAAAAAATATCACTAAGTTCGTACATATTACAATATTACATATGTACAATATAGCTACTGACCAATATACCATATTTACAATATACCTACTAAAGAATATGTATTTTTTACTAGTGAATCAATTCAAATAAAAAAGATTCTCTTTTCTCATTCTCACGGTAAATTTAGATTCCTAAAACATCAAAATACAATGAATAAAAAATGTTTTTTTTCATAATTATTTATTACATTTTTTTTTAATACAGAAAAATATTAATTTGCTTAATAATATTTCAAGACTACACTGAACATATTGTGCAAAATATTGGATTCCATATTACGTGCTATACATATGTTTAATAATATACTAATACTAATAATGTTTAATAATATTTAAAACATTTGAACAGAAAAAAAATGTGTTTTTAAAATATTTACATGACCATGTAGTGCATAATATATGTATTTATGAATTCCTAATTAAAAAGATTGTTATTGAAACATTTTAATAATTATACTCCCATTATTTGGTAGCGTATGTCCCGGGTTCGAAACCCATAATATGCAACGCCACATGTAAACATTAACCGGACAATAATAAATTGTACTACTTTAATGGAAAAAAAATATGATTACTGCTATTAAATCATTGGGGTTTGGTAAATGAATACAAAATAATGTTCCGTTGCCGTAGATTAATACTGAAAAAATATAAGTAGGTAAAAAAAATATTTAAATGTTATTACAACATCAAAAACGATTTATACAGTCAGATGACAGTATTAATCACAATTTGTATTTTAAAAACTTGCAAAAAACTACAAAACAAGGAAGTACCAACGAATATGTAACGACTATATAAAGTTTTCTAAGACAAAAAGCTTTGTATTAGGTTGAGCATACATACTTTGTATATATGTATGTGAATTTACTTTCAAAATAAAAGTCATGTATTTTGGTAACATGACCAACAAAGATAATATTTATTTTTTTATTGAATAATAGAAGACATGGGTGTTATGAGACAAAAACAAAAAACAGAGATATCTGGAGTTAAAATTTTAAACACCAGTACAATAATTGATAAAATGACACCTTTATTTGCCCTCAAAATCGGTTTTTTTCTATTTTTTTATGGTATAGTCGGCTTTATGCGAAAGAGCCAAAAAAAACAAAAAAATATTTTCTCCATTTATATATAAAAGGGAGCATTTTCAAAATTAAGTATTTTTTAATTTATTTTCTCAAGTGAATCATAAAATAAAAATTACAAAGTTAGTTATTAAAATAAAGAATAAATTTTTACTTGACTTAGTTTATATTGTTAATAATTGTCATAATCGTGGGATTGAAGATATGATCAGAAAGCTCCCAAACGGATGAAATTCTTTTTAGCTATAGTTTACATTAGCTAAATCAAAAATAAACTTTTTTAAATTGAAGACGTTGTTTGTATTTAATTGTACTTCTCTATTTATTTTAAACCATAGCAAGCAAAGGAAAAAAAAACTAATCTTATGAATACAAACATTACAAAAATAATCAGGGAAATGTTATACAGTTGACTCTAAATTTTCGTAAATTCCTCGTGGAAATAAAATAATTTCAAAAATATTTGTTAAAGTTATTTCATGCCTTTTGGAATACATAATTTTTAAAATACATGTGTTTTATGATATTTAAGAATTTCAAAACTGAAATTTAAAACTTAATTTAAGTCCCCTTTTCTTCAACTTTCGCTGTTTTTTGTGCCCTGTAAAATGAGAATCAACCGTTAACAATAATTAATCAATGTTCAGGATGCCAGTAATTTTAAAATACGTACATATTTATTATTTTCTAATGTGTATCTTTAATCTTACGGGAAATTATTAGATTAAGTAATAAAGACAATCATAAGTATGACACTAACGTGTGACACTTGGTATTTTTCTTTTACTGTAAAATTTGAAATTTTTAAAACTTTATTTACATAAAAAGGGATTTCTAGGAAGTTTAAAATGTAAATTTTAATTGAAACAATATTTTACTTAGCGGAAATTGTTTAATGTAAACTCAACAAGAAAATATTCTAGTCTAAAAAATGTTGAGAACATCATGAGAACAGCTTAATATGAAGAAAAAATGCATCTCAAAAGTAGTTGAGGTTTTACATATTATGAATAAGTTAGAAACAAAATCAATATAAATAGCAAAAAATAATATTGGTCCATTGTTCTTATTGTTTTTTTTGAAGGAATAACCCGCTAAGCCTCTATTTAGAGGCTTGTCAGCAGGTGGGATAGAGGGGATATGGAAGGGGTAGTGAAAAACACACCACAACACCCAGACCAATTGAGAAGGAAATCTTTTTTTTTTTATTGCAACTGGCGGGAATCGAACCCGCGACGCCAGTTTCACAGTTGGCCATCTTACCAACTGTGCCACGGCGCCTGTCACTGTTAACACCAGAAGTGGAAGAATGAGCCTCTTGTCTTCTTGTAATAAATAATATGTTTGGCTTTTTTCAGTGAAATTGAAATATGTTACTGTTAAAATACTAACAATAGAGGTGCACAAACAAAGGCATACTCTGGAGAGTGAGGTAAAAACATTTTCTTCGATTTACTTTGTTTGTTACCACATTTTAAGTTAAGAAACCAACAAATCTGGATAAGTTAAAGATCATAAAATATCTTGGACATATCCAAATTTTTGTCAGCAAATTCTGGTTTTTTTTCCCTGACGGGATCGATCCCAATTTATTTTATTAAACTTTTTGTATAAATTGCAACAATGACATCTGTCAAAGCGCTCCTCCGTTTTTGGTGATTTTTTATGTTTTAAGTGTTTTTTAAGTTTTAAAACCGTGATAATCTTTTCTTTTTCTGCATCAGTATCCTTTCAAATATTTTTTTTTGCAAATTTCGTTTTTTTTTTTTAAATAAATTCTCAAAAAAATTATTCACACATTATTTTAAACTAATTTTTTTCTTTTCATTTTAATTAAATAATATTTTAATCTTTTAACTATGGATGGAAATGAGAAACTTCCAGAGTACCCTGGTGGAATCCAAATTCCTAGTAATCCATATTTAAATGATTTGGATGGCGGGATTAATCCCCAATTTTAAAATCCAAATCCAAAGGTCCAATGTTAAAAACAAAAAAACGATTCTCTAGAGGAAGCTCTTCCCTCAAAGTCAGCAAACTTAAATTCTGAACAAACTTTGGAGAAACATATCTTCCCAATTGTAAATTTAATTCTATCGGAAGAATCTTACATACAACCAACATTACTGATAGAGATTGTACACCATTTCTGGTTCATGTTGCTTTATAATACGGAAATGAAATAATAATGGAAGAAATACTATTTTACAAGGCACTTCCCAAAAATACTACAGGTCAATGCTTGCATGACATGTTCCTTGAAGCTACGCAAGATATGAATATCGATTGGGCACAAAAATGCATTGCTATTTGTAGTGCCGGAGCAAAAGCCATGACTGGTGCGAATAGTGGATTTATTGCTAGACTGAAAGAACAGATGCCAAACGCTTGTTGGATGCATTGCTTTCTCCACCGCCAAGCTCTTGCAGCCAAATCCTTACCGCAAGAATACAGTCAAGTTCTTAATGTTATTATTAACATTGTAAATTCTATTAAAGGAAAAGCGTTGCAGACTCGATTGTTTCGAATCATTTGTGAAGATATGGGGACACTACACCGTAATTTGCTTTACCATACAGAAGTTAGGTGGTTATCAAAAGGCAAAGTACTGACCAGAGTTATGGAACTTCGCGCTGAACTATTAGTATATTTACAGCAAGCCAAGTCGCATTACTCTGAATTCATTTCTGACCCGGAATTCCTTTTAAAATTGGCTTTTCTTTCTGACTTATTTGAACATTTAAATAACTTGAATAAAAGTCTTCAAGGGCGTGATGAAAATGTCATTACAGCAAAAAAAAACTCCATGGCTTTATAAAAAAAATTGAATTGTGGTCATCATCTATAAATCAAAACAACTTTGATTCATTTTCGTCCACACAGTCTTTCATTGAAGAAGTCGGAAGCGAGATCAACATCAACTCATAAATATCTGGTATGAAAATGGTGTTACATAATTTGAAGAAAGAATTGTGCCATTACTTCTCACTGCAAGAGATATCGGATAACACGGGGCAAAGATGGATCTTAAATCCGTTTTTAAATGCAGCTGTAAACGAGGCAAATTTAGCAACTAAGCTCAAAGAGAATCTGCTGAAACTATCTGCCGATGGGATGTTACACTTGGAATTCAAGTCTGAAAATTTTGATACATTTTGGTTAAAAAGAAAAACAGAATACCCGGAATTAACAACCGAGGCTTTGAAGTGTTTGATTCCATTTTCTACCTCGTACTTGTGCGAGTTGGCATTTTCATCAATGGCGCGAATAAAATGTAAACTAAGAAATCGCTTAAATTTGGAAAACGATTCAATACTTAATGTGGCAAAAACGGATCCACGATGGGAGAAATTAATTGAACAAACTCAAGCGCAACCTTCACATTCAAATGAACGAAGATAAGCAAGCACAGATGTAATCATTTTCTATTTAAACACATTTTTAATATTTATTTTCTTTGTAATAACATGTTTTGAACTAGCATTTTTCTGGCTTGTATGATTGATTATAGGGAAATTTTGTTAAATATAATAATTTTAACTCTTATCGACTTTTTATTTAAGTCTCACAAATTATATGTTGTATAAAAAAACTGAAGTTTTCTCGACCTCTCGCGACCCCCCTACAGAGGCTCCGCGACCCCCCAGGGGGTCGCGACCCACGGGTTGAAAAACAATTGCTTAATACATGGCTCTTAGTGAATGGTCTTCAACTATCTCCCTTTAAGAGTCAAGTTGTGATTTTTACAAATAAGCATAAAACCCCATACACTATTGGACATGAAGCATTACGCCGTTGCACCGGCAATGTTTGTAAAGTAACATCTAAAAAATTGTTTAGGACACACTTTATGCGAGAATGGCAGTTCTACTCGCACGCCTAACTGGTGCTTGTCAGCAGAAAGGGTAGAAATACCCGCTACGCCGCCTCCACTTTAAAGGTGGGAAGTTAAGTCTATAATATGTTCATTATAACAAGAATTTCAAAATAAACAAACTAGCCGCGTGATATCCGACAGAGAAAAGCGTTCTTATCATTTACCCAAATATTTCAATTTTGGTGACCATTTTCAACGAGTTGTAAATAACTCACTATTAAATAAATAAAATAAAATAAAACTGAACAAGAGATTTTAATAATAATTTTATCAAAATCGTTAGTTAAATTCAGCGAGTACTCTCAGGTAAAAATCCTGCGAAAAGAAATCGACTGGAGATTAGTCGGTCTCAAGGTGTACTGGTTATTGTGTTTGCCAGGCCTTAAAAAAAAATCTGTAAAACAATAAATATCGATCTACTGTATTGTATTTTATCATACCGTGTAGATTTTTGCCGTGGTGTGAAATGGGCCAATCATGTGATATCACGCAGTGGGCTCCTCGGTTTGCACGTCCACAGCGGTCCAGTCTCCGTGAATGTACAGTAGTCAATTATTTTGTCTGAGTATTTAATGTCAATGCTTCAAGATGTTCCAAATTACACACACACATCTATAAAAGGTAAGATAAGCTGTCTTTTCGTTTTAGAAGATAGAAAGATTTTTATAAAAGTAGTAACTATGACATTTTTTGCTGATTTTCTGATTGCTGACATATGTGTTAATAAAACAAGGTGTTAACAAAACAATGTGCCTTTTAATGATGGATTTTTTTTGCATATTTTTTTCAAGATGACAAAAAGGAAAATAAAGTCATTTTATTTAGAAAAAATATTTCAGTATATTTTGTTAAAACTAAATAGCATAATCTTTTGAGAAATTAAAAATACTTTTAAAAATGAAAGTTCACTTAACAGATATTACCAGCAAAACAATTAGTGAGTTAAATTATCGTCGGATGTTGAGAAAGAAATGATTAAATTCGCAGCCAAACTAAACTACACAAATAATACATTGCATTTCTCTACTAAGATTTGGGTCGTCTACTTCCAATTTCCAATACCAGCCATCTCCGTCATAGTAGATAATTGACGAACTTTAAAGAAATATTATGTCATACTAATCCCTGACTCTCTGAAATAATAATTTAGTAGCTATAGGGTACATTATCTTTAATGGAAAAAAAGTAATATATATTTTACAATGATCCTTGTTATTACTATATTTTGATTTGTCCAAATGTTTGTAGGCAAAATACTGGATTTCATCCCCGTAGGGAGTCATTAAGATCAACAAATACAACAGGGATGGAGAACGTTTTAGAGAAGGAATATCGAAGTCTAGGCATTTAAAGGGCTTATGACCTGTCATTGGCTGGTTTCAGTAGCCACTTTACACACTGTGTAACATTCACCATTTTGCCTATGTTTGAACATCTATATTTCTTCAATTCTTCCATATTTTTTATTCCTATTTTTCATTATTTTGTACACAAGCCAAACACAAGAGCCTGAGTCTTTTTGGGCAAGTTTAACCTGAAATGTTCTACTTTTTATTTCTTTATGAATTGCTTTCACGCTTAATAAAGGTTTACTGATAAACAAAATATCTGCAAAATAAATTTATCCGAATGAAACGAAAATTTTATTTTCATTTTAACACCCATAAACGATACTTTACTTACCTCTGAAAAAATAGCACGATTTATAAATTGCTTAAATTTTAGATAAATACAATCCATTTTACAAAAGAAAAAAATCACAGATGACGGATCGCGAGTTTATTCCAGCGCCTTACCACGTTGGACCCAGGTATGAGCCAAGAATAAGTGACTACGGACGCTATCACAGCTTTATACCGAGTATAACTCTATGCGAGGTTTAAGAATTTTTACTGTACCATCCTTATTCTACCACTTTGCCTAGGTATAATTTTATACTTGATCTATAAATTATACTTAGTATTTGATATTACGAATTAATTATGTGAGGGAACATTATCTTTAATGTAAAAAAAAGTAATACATAAATAGTTGTAAAAGAACAAAATAAATAAATAAGTAAGGCCCTACCTGTCTTTAATCAATATTAATAATATGGATAACGTATATAGCGCCATTCATAAATATGCTTTTTTTTGTATTATGGATACATCAGCGCATCCGAGATCCTAATTAGCCAAGGCGTTTGGAACAAATTCCTTATGGCCCGCGCCCAATTATGAGGTCCGATGGGCCAAATTAACTAGCATGAAATAGTCAGCCATAGCTGGCTGTTATTATTTTAAATTACAGATTATTCGCTGTTCAACGTTAATCACTTACTAACCGAACTTTTTGTGTAGATATTGAATATTATATCCGACGACTCATGTATATGAGTAAAATAATAAATAACGAGGAAATAATCAGCGTGCATACATAAGATGTGGGAATGTGGAGGTAGCGAGGTCTGTATGTATAGACAGAAAGGTGCGGCATTCTATTTTATCTAACTATCCCTCCAGGAAAACAGCTGATGGTTGTTAGTATATTTATTTATTTTTTTAAAGAAATATTTGCGTTCTTATTATTTACCCAAATATTTCATTTTGAGGCCATTTTTCATGGGTTGTAAATAACTCACTATTAGAATATGGGAATCAAGTTGAAGTAGAGTGAGATTCGAACCAAAGCTTCCAAAATTTCTATGCCTTAAATCTGCAATAATTATATTACATAGAAAGATATTAGTTTATTTTTTTATAGATTAATTAATATTAACAAATTACAACAGGGACGGAGAATACCTTAGAAAGGGATTATGGAAGTCTAGGCATTTACAGGGCTTATGACCTGTCATTGGCTGGTTTAAGTGGCTACTTTACACACTGTGTAACATTTACCATTTTGCCCATGTTTGAACATCCATATTTCTTCATTTCTTCCATTTGTTGATTTTAGTGAAGTTAAATATTGTAACCAACTGGTCCAAGAAGTTTAAAAATTGGAAAATTGTTTTCAGGCGTTGCCTAGTATGTGAAATTATTCAGTCAGATGAATCTTTTCACAACAATAAAGGTTTCAGCTCTTTAACTTCACTAAAATCAACAAATGGAAGAAATGAAGAAATATGGATGTTCAAACATAGGCAAAATGGTGAATGTGTGTAAAGTGTGTAAAGTGGGCACTTAAACCAGCCAATGACAGGTCATAAGCCCTGTAAATGCCTAGACTTCCATATTCCCTTTCTAAGGTATTCTCCATCCCTGTTGTAATTTGTTAATCTTAATGACTCCCGAGGGGGTGAAATCCAGTCTTTTGTCTACAAACATTTGGACAAACTCAAATATTGTGATTAATTAATATGGTAAAAAGCATTATTTACACATAAAAGTAATTTTTTTTACTTTTTATTTGTGATAAGAAATCGAAAAAAAATATTTTGATGACTTCTGGTAAAGTTCATTAATTGTGGAAACAAAAATAAGTAGAAGGTAAGAATTGCAGTATTTGGCGAAAATAAAATATCAAAAGTTTTTGTTTTTATTTACTATAAGAAAATACAAAAAAAATGCATGCAGTGGCTTCGTACATAAATACTTGACACAATAGAAATTATTACTAAACACAAACAAAAAGAGGACATTGTTGAATAAACAATATCTACTCGTATAAGTAATAATATTGACGACTTCATGCTTTCATAGTTTACATAAAAAATAACCCATAATGACTTTTAACTCGGGTTTACCCAAAATGTTACTTGATTTGTATATATATTTTATTTTATAATACCGCAAGATATGGTTGCGTGCAAAATATGTTTTGGCTCAACCAGCTATGCCTAAAAAATATTTATAATCGTAAAAAAATATATCATAGTTTGTGTAACAAATATGAAATAAAACATATTAAATATGATAATTTCAAATATGAATGGAACATAATAAATATTATGTACTTTTGTTTTAAAAGTCTACTTCTGCACTTTATTTAAATTTATTCATCATTGGTCATTGCAGACTCTCCATTTATTGTCGAATTTATTGTCGATGCTCGGCATCCTGAACTTCGAAAACCGTAAAACTTATTGAACAAAATTATTCCCATAGACACGTTTGCAAATAAACACATGAAACTGACAAATAAAAATATCGTTCCTGATAATCTTATTATTTTAGATAGTATTGAAAAGATCATGTCTGCGGGGTTGCAAAACACTTTTTTGAAGAAGGAAGAAGACAATCGCAAGATTTTGTTAAGGCAGCCTTCTGGATTTTCTCCATCTAAGAAAGATAGAAATTATTATATTTAGTAAACAACACTTTTTTAAATTTTACTATCTTTATTTGTGCCATCTTAAACTCGAGGGCAAGCACTTGATGTAGACATAAATCGGTACCCACTGTCTACCTTACTTAATTACAGTCAAACTCGGTTATAACGATCACGGAAATAGTGAGATCTCGGATGTAACATTAGTTGACATTTTAGTTCACGGTTTTTTCGATACGATTATTCACTGTTATAACGAGTTACTTCTCGGACATACCAAACAAAAATATTGTCAAAAATTACACAAAAAATTCAATTGTTAAAAACAACATTCTCGAAATAAGAACTTAAGTAATAAAATCCAAACGGTCGGCTAACGTAAAGAATGAATACCGCCGGGCGTTGGGATCGGATTATGTTTATGATAGATGTAAGTGTCTAAGAACACATGTTTTTTTTTAATTTTCTGTATGAATTATATGTACACATATGTATTTACTTGTTTACTACGTGACATTGTGCAATAGCGATTGTATAAAAAACCTTTCTCTGGTATAACGAGTATCGCTTATAACGAGCAAATTCAATTGGTCCCATCTTTCTCGTAATAACCAAGTTCGACGTATGATAAAAATAATAATAGCCTTCCCGAGTCGTTAATGAAATTAATATTAACATAATTTAACTTGTAATTTACATAAACTAATTCCAAAAGAATAGTAAAATGTTTACAGTAATCAAGTAGGGTAGACAATACACACTGCTTATATACCTATATGGAACGCATGACCCTATGTTAATAAAATGTTTTTTTTGTGTCCCACTCATATCACAAAAACCCTGTTTTTCTCTGTACACACCATTGCACATATTAGTCATATGTCACTTATCCACTTTTTTTTTTAAAATAAGGATTTAAGGAACTATGTCTCGGATACTTTTTTAAAAAATTAATTGAAGATGTACATTAGAGTGGGCCGATGACGTATGAAGTTTTTTATTTTTTTAGACATCAAAGTTAAAAATTAATAAAATAATACTCCATACTACTTTTGGCTCTCAACCCAGGTTTGAAGTTTATCACTGTCTGAACACTAACTAGGCAAAGAATGTAACAGACAATATAATTGATAATATATCATACATTGCCTGGACGCCCCGGGTATTATTCTTTGCATTGCCTAGGTATTGTATAGAATACCTGAATTATACAGATTGCCGGTAACATACGAGGGCGGATTGATAATGAAGCACAAACACAAAAAGATTTATTTTTTCCAAATTGCGATCCGTCAAACGGCAGCTGTTAAAATGTCACCCAAATTCATCGATTAGTTTATTTGTTGTAGTCGTTTGAAGTAAACAACTTTTGTGTTTCTTGAAAAATAGAAAAAGGCGAATTTTGTGCAGTGATTAAACACTATTATTTGAAAGGGAAAACGGCGAAAGAGACAAAAGAAAAGCTCGATAAACATTACGGTGAGTCTGCTCCGTCAGATTACATGGTAAAATATTGGATTGCTGAATTTAAACGCGGCCAAACAAGCACTGCAACAATACTATCAACAGGAAGGCCAAAATAGGTGGTTACTGAAGAAAATATCAAGAAAATTCTCGATATAGTTATGAATGATCGCCGAGTGAAATTGCGTGAGATAGTTGAAATGGTAAACATCTCATATGAACGTGTGTTCAACATTTTGCATGAACATTTGCATGTGAAAAAGCTTTCGGCAAGATGGGTGCCGCGTTTGCTCATTGTCGAACAAAAACGAGTTGGAGAGACCACTTCACAGCAGTGTTTAGACATGATAAAGCGTAATCCTGTTGATTTTTGGCGTCAATTAATAACTGTTGATGAAACGTGGGTGCACCACTGTACACCTGAAACCAAAAATCAATCGAAACAATGGGTGGAAGCTGGTGGAAGTGCTCCGAAGAAGGCAAAGGCAGTGAAATCGGCTGGCAAGGTTATGGCCACTGTAGTTTAGGATGCACTCGGAATATTGCTCATCGATTATCTTGAAAAAGGATCCACAATCATAGGAAAGTATTATCGTGCATTATTGGATCAATTGAATGATGCAATCAAAGAAAAATGACCACATTTAAAGAAGAAAAAAGTGCTTTTTTTTCAAGACAACGCACCGGTTCACACAGCATTAGATACAATGCTAAAATTATGTGAAATACACTTTGAATTGGTTAATCATCCACCTTATAGTCCAGATTTAGCTCCTAGTGACTTTTTCCTGTTTTCAAACTTGAAAAAATGGCTCGCAGGAAAAAGATTCAGCTCAAACAAAGAAGCGATTACTGAAACTAACGCGTATTTTGAGAGGTTCCCAAAATCGTATTATTCAGATGGTATAAAAAAGTTGGAATATCGTCTTACTAAGTGTGTCGAAGTAAAAGGAGACTATGTTGAGAAATAAATGGTTTTTGAAAAAAAAGAAGTTTTTTTCCTACTTAGGTAGCTTCATTTTCGATCCGCCCTCGTACATACATACATATTTACATGTATTGAAGAGAAAGAGAAACAAGAAAAAACAGTTTACATATATGGAGATTTTTTTTTTTAATTTTACATTTGCATTTCACAATTTGTCACCCAACTAGACAATAGTCTGTTCAAAGGCTAACAAATTGTGAATTTCCTGGTTTGCTATAGAACATAGTAATAATAATAATAAAGGTATACAAAAGAAAAATTACACTTAACATCAAGAAGAAATTAGAAACATATTTTGTGTTGGATTCACTGCATGGCCTGGAGTATATCATAATTTTTTTGTAGTCCTGTGCAGCAATCCACTTGGTTATATTAACTTTAAACGTATTTAAGCTGTTTGTTGTTGTCAAAGCGCTGACTTTACAAACAACTGTTTGACACACAATACGTTTTGTTCTGCAAAAGAAGAGAAGTAGGGTACACAAGAGGGCGTCGGTTCATTATTTTCAAAATATATTTTTGCACCACCGTTAAAGCTTCTATTCTGGTTTTAGTAGCTTCTCCCCAGCTCAATATTCCATATGTTAATGTGGACTGAACAGCAGCAAATAAATTAATTTTAGTGTCCTATAGTTTTCTTATTTTCTTAGAGACGTAGTCAATATGATCAGCCCAGTCAAGTCTGCTATAATAATAACACCCAAATATGTGAACGATTTGACCTTATCCAAAGGTGGACAGTCACAATAATTACTTTTGTTACACGTATGGATTTTTATACCAATTTGTTCATTGTTTCTATGCCAGTATTGGATATAGAGAAGGTCATTATTTTAGTTTTAGTGGCATTAACAGTCAGCAAACTTAGATCAAACCAATAAAATTATTTTGTTAATTCCTAGTTGACTTTTGGAGAATGTTTCGTTCCAGGTTTTTCTTATAAATATGGCAATAGTATCATCTGCAAAACATATAGTTTTTCCATCTAGTTCTAATGTAAAAAGGTTGTTAATGTACAGCAGAAACAGTACTGGTCCCAAAACGCTTCCTTGTGACACACCATATTTTATGTTTTGGGTTGTAGAATGACTATTGTCAATAGAAACCGATTGAGTTCTTCCATCAAGATAACTTTCAAACCAATGCACTATGATTTTCTAGAACATGCTAGCTAGATAAAAGCCACATCGAATTTCCCGGCAATACATTCCTAATCTGATAAACAAAACTTACGAACCTCGGATTCCAAGAATTTTACTGCCCTAAGAGCCGCAGTATATGAGGGTAGCAGGTAAGTATATAAGAAAAGAGGTAAGTGAACTAGTATTCATTAGCAATTTCGCATTTGACGCAAGTTCTTATCATACTGATTTCGATAGTAGTATTTGTTTATCTTAGTAATGGATATGTACTATTTTTTATTGTTAAAACAAAATACACATGTTGCAGCTTGTTTTTTTTTACATTATCCCAAAGTTTATTTTCACTTTTTTTTCTGTAATTTTTACATATTTTAATTTAATTTAATTTAATTTAATTTAATTTAATTTAATTTAATTTAATTTAATTAATTTAAATCTTAAAGTAGGGCACACATATCATACATATTGTTATGTGTGTTCTAATAATAACATTGAAAATATATTTAATTTATAAATTGTTTATCACATATGTCTTGACCATTATTTTAAATTTTGATATGTTTTTTTCTTCATAAATATTTTTTTCCATTTCGTAATACTTTTTAATTGCTTTAAATAAAATTGAATTTTGTGACTTTGCCTTTTTCCTAAATGGAAGTCTAATTTTGTTCTTTTCTCTAGTATTGTGATCGTGTTCATGCTGGTTCCGATCAATTTTTTTCCAAAATTCTGTTTTTTTACTAGAGTTTATAATTTTATGAACAAATATCATTGTATTGTAAAATATTCTTTGTTTATATGTTAATAATTTCATTTCATTTACCATCGACTTTACCCTCGTATATCTGTTTTTTTTCAAAATGATTCTAAAGGCTTTATTTTGTAATACAGTTAGTTTATCTATGTTTTCTTTGTTTGATAAAAATAAAATGCTACTACAGTAGTTAACGTGTGGTTCAATAATTGCTTTGTAAATAGTTTTGCAGGAGTCCTTATCAATAAATCTTCTGATCCTTCCCAAAATTGATTTTTTTTTTGCAATCTTATTTATTACCATCTTAGCGTTTTGGTGAAATGTAAGTTTTGAATCCAACATTACACCTAAATATTTAATTTCAGTGACTTCATTAAGTTTTTCATTTTCTATTACAATTGATGGTGTAATCTCTATTTTGGACCCAGAAACACTTGTCAAAACGAGTCAAAGTGCTAAAACTTATATAATATTGTAGTTTATGTTTTTTTTATTTCTAACAATAATAAATTTAGGTTGTGGACGGCTGTGGAACTAATTTTTATGATTTTTTTTTTCCATGGCACCTCTTCTCAATCTCAAGATCGGAAATTTTTGAAGTGGCTAAAACACTGGGAAAAAACCGGAATAGCGGATTGTTTACATTCATATCGTAAAAATATGTTTTTTCTAGTATTACTGGAGATTCTGAGAGGGCTCTGAAGAAGACCATAAGTGCATTTTCCACTAATTTGGAAAAAGTGGTATTCTCACAAAAAGTGCGGCGAGATGTTTTCAAAAAAAAATGGAGAGTGGATGTCTTAAGACTTTGTGATTAAAGTGTCGCTTTACAAGCCATCTTCACCCACTAAACTCTCAAACGCTGGACGTCCAATCAAAAATTTTGATGAGTCCAGTGACAAAATGAAAAGGAGAAAAGTTAAAGATCTGCTCAGTACACGCGACAAAAATTAGTTAATGGCTGCAGCAGAGTTCTCAACGCGATCAGCTGGGCACCGGAGCCTTGCTGTTGTTATAAAGGACGCAAATGAAAGTCCCGAAAAGTGCGAATCTATGAAAGATAGTGTCAGTGGCAGTGAAAACAGCAATCAAAGGTGCTTATCGAGAGAAGAGGCTTTGGCATATTATGTAGACTCGAAGTCAAATATGTTATTAATCACATCTGACCCTTTAATAAACGGCCTACGAGAGGTTCCAAAAAAACACAGGTGGACTCCCTTCCGAGGTATTAGAATCGATAAAACCACCTCATGTAAATACTTCGGAAAGTACAATGATAACTAATCCTAATGTTAGCATGCAGGACTATATTACAATGAAAGCATCCACTCGTTTCCTGAAACTGTTCATAAAGACTTGTGTCTTTCTTCAGTTTCGCATATCACTATCAATTTTTAAAAAAACTAATTAAGCGAAAATTTAATATTTCTTTACAATCAACCAGCGAAAATAACAAAACAAAGAAACTTTTGAAGCTTTCATTGTACCCCTCACTGCAGTATTGTCAATTTGTGATCAATCAAATGGTTAATCAATCAATTAATAAATAAATCACAATCACATTTTTCTAATTTCCAGTATGACAGTGAAGGAATACAGTGTTAGTTCCAAATTGAGACCGCGGCCGCATGCTCCAGATCCTACCTCTACTATATTGTTAGTGATTCATCAGAGGACAAAATTAGTGATGACGAAGATTAGTTACAATTACTAATATTTTCCTATCGCTAATTTTGGAAAGGCTACTGCCTATTAAACCTACTGCCTATTAGACCTACTACCTATTAGACCTACTGCCTATTCTTTTCCTTCTTCTTTTCATGCGCTTATTGTTTTAACGTGTTTTCTGCCAGTTAGACTTTTTGTAATATTTGTCATGTTTTAACACCTGTCAAATACACCTACCTAATTCTGGTTTATTGTTGTTTTTTGTCGTGTGTTTTTAATATTATATTATAGAATTTGAGTAAAAATATTTTTTTACCTACCCAATGAACACACTTTCTCTCATTGCCCTAAAAGTGCATTAGGTAACCATAACAGGTTACAAGAAAACAAAAAATCGCAAAAAATAATTTTGTCTAGCTAGCATGTTCTAATCGAACCGTAGTGCAATGAAGGGAAATGTCATTTACTCCAATATTTGATAGTCTTTTACACAATAGTTTATGGGATACAGTGTCGAAAGCCTTTGCAAGATCTATGAAAATTGCTAGACATTCTTCACTGTGATCAATACTGTCGACAATGTAGTTTGGACCACTTTTAGTGGAATCTTGCAGATAAAAAAGTAGTATAGTGATCTGTTATGGATTTCTGATAAATAGTAACTTTAGATTAAAGTCGCGTTTTGCACATTATGTGGTCTATACATGACCTGGTCGATGCTGTTTACCTTGCGGGTACATCCACCAAAACACGTAGGCCATAGAACATCATGAGATTAAGGTAGACCTGAGAGTTTTGATCTTGGATGTTTTCTTAAATGTTAATATTAATGTCTCCCAAAACTATGCAAGTCTCTTTGTTTGCAATGGGAATCAGAATGGAGTCAAGTGAATTGAGAAACTGACTTATATGCGTCTCGGGTGGCGATCTATAGATTGCTATAAGGCTAGTATGTGAGCCTATATCTACTTGCAGGCAATTGTTCCTTTCTGTATACAACCACCTTACTCTCCGGATTTAGCACAATGCAACTACTGGCCTTTCCCAAAAATACGTTCCTTTCTGTATACAACCACATTACTCTCCGGATTTAGCACAATGCAACTACCGGCCCTTTCCAAAAATAAAAACCATGCTAAAAGGAAAACATTTTGACACCATTCCCGACATTGAGAGGGCCACGACGGAGCAATTGAAGGCCCTACTGAAAAAGCCTTTCAGAAATGCTTTTGACTATGGAATCAGCATTGGGACAAGTGCATTGCTAACCAAGGAGAATTAAGATCAATTCAAATTTGATGTAAGCTTATTACTTTGTTCGTAATAAAATTATTCAGATTTTTTTTTCAGCCTGCGTATAATGAAACCCCAATGAAACCCCAGCTGCACACATTTTGTTAATTTGCATGTGCGGTAGTTAAAATTTTTAATAATTTTACATGCCATAAACTGAGGTGACTTTGCGCCTGCCTGGTATACTTTGTTGCTAATGATTTTACATCAAAACAAAAAATACTACGAAAAGTATTTGGATACCCTGATTGTCAGTAATGTGTTAGAAATGTGTCAACGTGACATATTTCTTTTATTTTATTTTATTAGCATAAACGGCAATCTGACTTTTACAAAAATTTATAATACTAACATATTTGGCTTAATATTTTTATTTTTTTAAAAACATAAATTTCATTTTACTCAAGATTTATAAAGAAAATTAAACCTAAAAATTATACACGGTTTATAAAAACAAAATTTCAACTTAAAAATAATACACTATATTCAGTAGAAAGTTTAAACAATTAAAAAATAAATGTAAAAAACAAATTAAATAATAAAATATTTTAAAGTAATATGACAAGAAAATCAAAAGCACTGTTTCATACAGCTGGGCAAAGTGAACCAAAAACTGTATATATTATGAAATGCATAAATAAATAAATATAATTACTATTCACCATCTTTGAAAAAGTTCAAAAGGTTTGTTTTATAGGAACAATACCCTACACTAAATATATCAGATACGTGGGAATAACTATTGCCGAGTTCATGAAGTCTGTTTAATACGGCATTACAAGTATACACTGTCCGTGGGTTGTTGCTACACAACGGTGACACCTGTCTAGTCATTCTTCCAGGCACCCTGAAGTTGATGAGATAATAGTTCAGGGCAATCCCGTATTGAATTTACAATTTTGAATAAATTTAAAAGGTCTATGATTTTCCTTCTATCGTTAAGTTTTAACAAATTTAATGTTTTTAGTAAAAAATCGTAATTTAAAAATTCATGACTGATTCTAAGTTTAAAATGTATATACCTAAAGATTTTTTTTGGACTCTTTCAAGAGAATTTTGGTGACAGTTGTAGTAAGGAGTCCATATTGTAGAGTTATACTCTAACTGGCTTCTCACTAATGAAGTATACATCAACTTCAAAGTGCCTATGTTTTTGAATTCCTTAGGCACACGTGAAGCCTAACATTTTTAGAGATTTACTAGTAATGTTATTTATGTAACTAATGAAGGATAATTTTTGATCAAAAACGATACCCAGGTCGCGCACCTCAGAAGTTGCGACTAATTGCTTATTACCCATCAAATAAAATTGGGTTTATTACTATAAAAAATCTCATTATGTGGCATTTTTTGATATTTAATTATAGTTTATTGGTGGAGCACCACTGGAACATTTTATCTAAATTACGTTGCAGAGTCACACAATCATTTACAGTATTAATAACTTTAAAATTCTTCATGTCATCGGCAAACAATAATATCTCCACATCATCAAATACATCCATTATATCATTAACAAAGATGATGAACAGTATTGAGCCCAGATGAGAACCCTGTGGAACACCACTAGTAGCACAGAAGGATTGGGATAAGGTGTTACTAATTTTTACCGTTAGTGTTCTATCAATCAAGTAGCTTTGAAACCATTTAATCATGGGACCACTTTTTCCTAGATTTGATAGTTTGGCGACCAGAATTTTTAAACACACCTTGTCAAAGGAATTGCTAAAGTCAGTGTAAATAGAATCTACCTGTTTTCTTCATGTAAATGAATTTGCTTTGACATTTTCATATAACATTAAATTAGTTAGTGTAGATATAGCAGACATGAATCCACGCTGAGAGGTTGTTATAATATGCTTTAAGTTTGCTATGCGAGTAATTTATTTAAAACAATTTTTTCGAGGAGTTAGGGATGGCAGATAATATGCATATTAGACGATAATTTGTTATGTCACTCCTATCACCACTCTTAAAAATTGGGTTTAAGAAACTTGATTTCCATGCATTAGGAATTGTCCCTCTGACAGTGATTTATTAAAGATTATATACAAAGGACACAGGAGACAATCAACACATTTTTTCAAAAACATAGATGGGATTTTGTCAGGACCATAACTGCATTTAGATTCAAGTTGCAGTATGCTGTTTTTGATGTCTTTTAATTCAATATTAAGAATCGATAAATGTATGTTAGTATTACTTTTTAACTCAGGTAAACAAGTATACTCGGTATTATTGTCATAGACACTTTTAAAAAAATCACCAAAAAGATTGACTTTATTGTTTAAGTCACTTCCTGATTTTGAGGCATAGTGCATAGTATTTGGTAAGATGGTATTATCATTTTTAGGGGTTATGGAATAATTAAATATTTTGTAACATTGTTGTTTACGGAATTTTCAACGCTCCGTATATAATTTTCATGGCAAACACGAGAGTTTATTGCATTCACTTCTGAACCACTGAAAATTTATGTAATCAGAAAAAAAATTGATAGTATTATTGCAATGACATTCTTCCGTGTGCTAACTTTTTATAGAAAATGTTTTAATACGAAGTATACATTGCATCAAAATATTATTTTTATGATTTTTGATTGATTTTTTTAACTCGGCGCAGAGTATCCCCGCCATAAAGGATACTTTGGTACAATTTTTTTAGTTTTTACTCAATAAATCATAGAAACTGTGAAAAAAAAACAGTACCTAAAACTAGGACAAGAAGTTGTCCAGTCTCCCCTCCTTCTCTCACTTCTCCTGCTGGATAAATGAAGGATCTATGGACCAGCGCAACAGCAGCAAAGTACGTTGGATATTGCTACAAAAACATAATTTAAACCATAAAAATATAAAGCATTGTTTATAAAAAAGGTTTCACATTAAAATAATTTTTTAGAACGAATAAAATTTACAAAAATAAAATATCAAATAAAACAACTGGTTGCTTACTTTTCCCCTGCAGAAGTCAGCAACCATTTGTTTTTTTAAATATTTTTTTTTTTTTTAATTTCCTTCATTCTAAATATTTTTTTTAATATGCTAATATGTCTTCTTGCCCATACTGATCATCGTGGTTTCGGATGTGACAGGGTTTAAAGAACACCCTGTATATATTTATTTAGTTCATAATTTTTTCTTTGTAACTCTCTATCATATACGACACTAGTTGGCAGTTGTTAGAATTTTGCCTCTCGCCTGGTTTACTCAATATAATGGATATTAGGTCTAATATTGTATTTGATCGTTTGTTGTAATGTAACGTAATTTATTAAGATAGTTGTTGAGAGGTTCCGGGTTCGATTCCCGGTGAGACCACTAAAATTAAAATGGATTTTTCTCAAGCCTGGGTATTGGGTGATGTTGTCCCCCTCTGGGTTAATATGAACTTGTACATTATTTGCACTAGATTAATAGTTTATGGTTGCACTATAACTTATCACTTGACGCGTCTGTTTACACTTTGGGAACTAAACACCTGCACTTCATTATACCGTAATATTATTGCAATATAAATGCATCTCCGCTATTGTAAAATCAGATTTGAATAATGTATTATTTATCAAATTATATAGTTTGGTAGTTGTATTAATTATTGAATTGCGGATTGACGATGATGGCCCTCACGATCCCTACTGTTCTAACTATAGCGTAAAAGATGCTGATTGGATGCCATCTTTTTTACCAGAGAAAAATCAAGATGACGCAAACTCTTTGGTGGGGTCTACACAACAAACTTTAGTTGAAAATGATGTTGAACCCTGTCAATCATCAAAATTTGACCTTGGAATGAAAGTACCTGATACAATGGTTCAATATGAATCATTCGTACATTTGGAGACTTCTACAAATATTTCCACCAATGTTGTTGTTAATACTGCTCCTGGTCAAACAGAACATTCAAATATAGTCAACTCTGTTCAACTGTAATATTCCGACAAGAAAACTAAAAAAAGGTCTCTTAATATGAATAAATGGAAACGAGAAGTGAAAAAAACTAACCGGAATCCTGGACTAGCGTACACAACTGATAAAGGCAAAGTTGTGGGCTGTAAAAAAATGAAACCAGCATGTTCTGAAAAATGCTGACTGGCTTGTAAAACAAACATTACCGAAGAACAACGTCAAGGTATATTCAACAGCTTTTGGGGATTGGGTAATTTGACTATGCAACGAAACTTCGTAGTTGCAAATACTGAAAGTATTAAAACAAAGTATCGTTACGTAAAGGAAGGGTCAACTCGAAATTTCAACTATCTATATTTTTTCACCCTCGATAAAAATATTACCAATATTCCAGTTTGCAAGCATTTCTTTAAAGCAACATTAAATATTAATGACACATTTATAATTACAGCTAAGAATAAGACAACTGAAATTGGGTGTGTTTCAAATGAGGAGAGAGGAGCATTTACAAAGAAAACGGTACCTAGGGAGTCTATAGAAAACGTAAAAAGGCACATTAACTCTTTCGCCCGAGTAGAGTCTCATTATGTACGTGCCAGAACCCAGCGGGAGTTTATTGACGGAGAACTAAATCTCAGAAAAATGTACCGAATGCATTTGGTGTTTTGTGAATCTGAACATCTAGATATAGTTCAAGAACATACATGCCGGCCTATTTTCAATTTTGAATTTAACATCGGCTTTTTTGTTCCTAAGGACCAATGCTCTGTTTAGAATATCAAAACAGCAATCAGCAGCAAAAAGAATCAATAGAAGAAAGTTACCAGAACAGAGTTAAAATGCCAAAGATAGAAACACTGTAGTTTGCGTTTATGATTTACAGGCGATACTGAACAGTCCATGTGGAGAAGTATCGCAGTTTTATTATAAACCCAAACTTGATTTTAACTTGAACTTTTTAAATCAAAATTTAAATGTAGACAATATAATTAAACAATTTTATCATATTCTTGATACTGCCATTGAGTCATCTGTGCCTAAAACTAAATTCATAGAAAGTAATTTTCCTATACGGTTTAATAAAAAACTTATTGAAGCTATACGACATAAAAAGATTGCTCATAGTAATTTTAAAAGGTCTCAAGACATTAAAGATTATGAAGAATTTTCTAAATTGAGAATTTTGTCTAAACAGCTCTCTAAAACCTGATACCAAGACTGTATAAGTAAATTTGAAGTCGAGGCTGCATCTAAGCTTCAACATATTTTTTAATTTTCCAAGATTCTTAACAGCAGGGAATCTGGAATTTCGTCCACTGTGTATTACAAATGCAAAATGGCAGATGCACCACAGGAAGTTGCCAATTTATTTGCTGATTACTTTAGCAGTGTTTAGAGTTCTACTTAATAAAATGCTTGTCTAGCTGTCATGTGATTACTTGCACCACTATTAATGTACCAATCCTTGTAAATAAATTTACCACTCAAAAAAATAGCATTAGTGCATTTAGATGCATTTAATTGTTTTTTAATGCTTGTGCCCGAGTTCGTACATTGATTCTTGTAGTGTCCAATCTGTTTACATTTGAAACATCTGATTGTTTTGACAGTTTCTGACGTTTCCTTCGATTGTCTATGATAACCTCGTATTGGGTTGCCATTTTTCAAACGATTCGTTCTCTTTGCCACAAATGCTTTTTCTGTACCGGAAACGGTACCATCAGGAAAACACATATCCATTAACTTTGTTTTGATGACGTCAGCACTGATTTTGATTCCCGAGTGTTCTATGGCCAAAATCATCGACGAATATATTTCAGGTAGCCCTGTGCTAACATTAATGCGCTGATCCACTTGTCAGTAATCTCAAATCCCGTTCCAGGGACTGCAGGCAGTCTCTGTCCCGTCTCTATAATGTTGGTTACATACTGAGTCATTGAGTCACTGTTATCAGGACGTATGTTTATTAAATTTCGCAATAAACTAATTTTCCTTGCATACCCCGAATCATTGAACATGTTTTTAAGTTTTGTCAATAATTCGTACGCATTTGCTGCGTGCTTTATGTGTACGTACAGCGATGCGTCTATTGTCAAAATTATTTTCGCCTTAACTTTAGAATCTTCCACATTTTTTTCTGGGGTAAACGAATCATGTAACTTTCTCTCAATGGCAAAAGCCAAATCTTCGAGTACTAGAACGTTTTTTAATGCAAAACACCAAGCATTATAATTTTCCCAACCTTTTAACTTTGGAACGTTAACGAAATAATTAGTCGTCATTTTTAAACACTGAATACTGCACTAACTACTTTTTACTACTTAAAAAGGAATTAATGTGTCTGGATCCATAACCTAATATTTTTCATTTTATTTAAACTAGTACTGTTAATATGTCCCAAGCGTCGATGCCAAGTCTCACTCGATGCAATATTTAATTGCAGCAATAGCGGTTGCTGCAATTAACTGTTCAGTTTTCAAAGTGTATAATCTGTACACACCCCCTTCAGAACTTTTTTCATAAGATATCAAAGCACATTGATATTAAATATCATTTTGTAAGAGAGGCTGTATCGAACCATTTTATAAAAATAGCGTATCTGCAAACTGATAAAATGCCTGCAGATATTTTGACCAAAAGTTTAGGATCGGTCAAAAATAATAACTTTGTCAAAATGCTTGGTATTTTACCTGTTTCATGAATATTATAATACCTGATATTATTCATTGTTAAAATATGTATTTGATTTTGTTAAGCGGAGGCATTAATATTATAGGTAAAACGAAATCACAACATGGCGGCGAGCAGCGTCAGCGCCATCAAGCATACATATTTGTACTTGTTTATAACGAATAAAGTAGTACTGTAACAAAACTCAAACAAACGTTTTATTACTACTATTAAGTCTAGGTTACACAGTATTGATAATACAAATTTAATTGATTTTAACGACTGTGGATTTACTGATTCTGATGTAAAGGAGGGGATTTGTACCTTAGATCCAAAAAAGAGCGCTGGGCCAGACAATATCCCTACATTTATTCTTATACAATGTTGTCCCTCTTTAACTGGTCCACTTACAAAAAATTTTAACTTGTCCTTGAAAACTGGAAACTTTCCTAAGAAATGGAAAATCTCATACTTAACCCCCATTTATAAAAAAGGAGATAAAACTGACGTCTCCAATTACCGACCCATTTGTATTCAGTCAGCCATTCCAAAGTTACTGAAATCTGTTTTGCTAACTAAGTTCACCAATGAAATAAGTAAAGTTATCACTCTGTTACAACATGGTTTCATAACTGGTAGGTCAACTCTTACAAACTCGTGTTGCATCAGATTCGGTTAATCACATCAATGAAGAGACGTCATCAAACAATTTATACTGGCTTTAGTAAAGCGTTCAACAAGGTTTCTCATACAATTTTAATACACAAACTTAGTTCATTGGAAATTACTGGTAATATCTTGGAATGGTTTAAAAACTACCTGTCATCAAGGAAAATCTTAGTAAAAGTATTCGGTTACAACTCGTATCAGTTTGAGGCATCTAGTGGGGTACCCCAAGGCTCCCACCTGGGACCAATACTGTTTTCTTTGTTTGTTAACGACATTGTGTTGATATTTGAAAAAGTAGACATCCCTTTCTTTGCCGACGATCTCAAAATTTCAAAAACTGTTACCTCTGAAATCAATTGTGGAGTTCTTCAGTCTAATTTGGTAAGGCTGTACAACTGGTGCCAGAAAAATGAACTTTACTTAAATGTCGACAAGTGTAGTGTAATATCATTTACAAGTAAAAAAACCTATATTATTCAATTACAACCTCAATAATATCAATCTGGGAGGAGTTACACAAATAAAGGATTTGGAGATAGTTTTTGACGAAAAATTGTCATGTATTCCTCACATTGATACCATCAATAATAAGGTGATAAAATGTCTTGGATATTTGCAGCGAACTGTAAAGGAGTTTAATTCTATCACTACCCTCAAAGTACTATTTACTGCCTTAGTTAGAAGTAATTTAGAATTTGATTCAACAATTTGGTCACCTTATTACAATGTTCATATTTTAAAGTTAGAAAGAGTACAACCTAAATTCCTTAGATTCATCAATTACAAACATAATATACCCACTGAAAATATTGATCACGATAATTTATTATGTACACTAAATATGTCAACTCTTTGTAAAAGAAGAATTAAAAATGATTTATTAAATTTATGGCAAATGGCGTATTGGACGTCCCAGAATTAACTAGTGTTTTCAGCATAAAAGTACCTGTTCGAAATACTCGGCAGCTAACATTATTTTTTTAATCTCCTGGCAGTCATAATTATTATTACAATTCACCAATACCTAGACTACACCGGCTAGGTAACGAGTATGGTGAAGTTGATATATTTCGTCTGTCTTTATATAATTATAGGTTAAGTATTCAAAAGGTAATAAATCAATCTGTATAAAATTTCTTAATATTTTTTTTTATTTACTATTCTTTTTCTCGTGTATCTCTATAAGAATGTATATACTTATGTGTAGGTATGTGTATATGCATATATGTGTATCTATATATATATATATATATATATATACCAGTAGCGTGCGGTGACTTTTGAAACAGGGCATGCGGTCATGGGAAGGAAAAAAACACAATTTTTATATTTTAAATCTTTTTTTTTTTTTAAATTATAAATTAATATTTGCGTTCTTATACATAATATCGATGGTTTAGAATAGCAGTTTCAGTTTTTTGTCAATGGAACCTTAATTTAACGTAGTTATGCAGAAAGCAGCAGTCCACAATTTTGAATAAATGAGATATTGGTGTTATCGGGCGCAGTAAGGTCAATTCTATGTTCTGGTAAAAACAGCCAGATCGTTTTTAAACAAAAAACTGTATTCATCATCTTCTGAAAATGATGCCGATCACAAAAACGGCATTTCTTAATTTGCATAACGCACCACAGCACTAGCAAAATCTTAGGGTATCTTAGGGTACTTGAAAAATTATTAAAGCTGGTCAAATACACAATTAGATTCTTGTTGGTAATATTAAAAAAACTAATGTATTCATTGTTTATCATTTGTCAGAGTCAAAAACATTCAAAATGTTGTGTTAATTTGATTAGTTACTCTTTATACAAAAGTGCTATTATCTCAGTTTCACTTTTCTATGGCTGGCTGCTTTCTGCATAACTACGTTCAATTATTATTGGTTACTTTTTTTGTGGAACCTCATCTCGATAGTAAAAATGTAAATTTACAACAATGAAACCCGTGGAAGGTTTTTTAAATTAAAATTACGAAAATCAAAAACTGAATATTTACAGTTTTTCTGTTTTCTACGTCGATTTTCCCGCGCCCCCCTAACTCACGGAATTCTTGTGACCCTTCGACAGAACCCCAGGATTCCGCGAAACACTTTTTAGGGGTCGCTCGTCTAGACAAAGTGATAATAATATTAAAGAATTGTAAATTTCTCAGATTAGCTCAAAGTCTTATACTAATAACTAATAAAATAACCATCACGCCATTTCCACAAAGGGGTAGGCAAAGAGGATAGAACGCCATACTACTATTTCCTGGCACACTTTCCACGCATGCTGATTTAAAAACTCCATAAAACTAAATATCCTTTTGATAATAATAATATCATTCCTTTTCATTAAATCGAAGACCACTAAAACTTATCTTCAGTAAAGATTTAATAAGGCAATTACAATTATTTTCTTGATTAGCATCATGGTTAAGTCCACATTCATTGCTTCCCAGGGGGGCCATATTAGGGATTATGATTTGAAAAGACAAATAATTAAATATAAAAAACAAAAATAATAATTCAGACAGCCATTTTGGAATTAATAATTTAAAAGCTATCGCGATAAGCTATTTTGGGTTAGGTATAATAAAAACCAGAAGTCAACATTGTTTTAGTGAGAAAACATCAAAAGTCCCAACAACGCTGTTATACATTAAAGAAAATAGAAACATTTTAATTAGGTAATTATTGTTTTTTTACAGATTGAAATTCTCATTTGGTTACAATGTTTTAAAAATCATATTCACAAAATCCAGTTTCCTGAATATTTTACTCAATGTACCTTTAGTTTACAGATTTAATTATAAACATAAAAAATGTAAAACACCACAGAAAAGTTCTTAACCCCAAAAAATAGAAAAGCATCCCAAAAATAATTTATTATTACTTGGTAGGCAATCTTATCTTCTATGGAAATGCAAAATCCGAGCAGCATGCACAGTTGGTAGTGTAGGTTGCTAATAACAGTGTAAAACATTTCAATACAGGGGCGAAATTAGCGGTTCAAGTTATGGTGCGCGTGCGCGAACTATTCAAAATCTTGAGAGCATTTCTAGCGTATGCGTATCTTAGATCTCAGCATCCGTCAGTCCGTCAGTGCGTCAAGCCGTCAGTCGGCCGCGGGCCTCCGTAAGGTGTGGTTGCTTGTTACCGATTTTTGGGGCGATTACGTTTGCGATGCCGCATGTATGGACGACACGCCACTGATATATACATGCTTGTATGTATATGTGTGTGTGTATGTATGCATATGGGTGTGTTTGTATGTGTATGTTTTTATATGTAAATTTATTAAATATTTTTCTATTTACTCATATACCTATGTCGGTACATTTCCTTATTTTTACTTATTATTGTATCTTATAGTTTTTCTTATGATATCTTTAATTTAAACTAAATGTACATACTTATGTTTCACTGCTGCACTTGAATGTATTTCTAATAAATGTAAAAGCCCGTAGGGCGTGTAAATTAATAAATAAAAAATAAAAAATACAAAAATTACCCTTTCATTACTAAAAATAAGCATTTTCTTCTATTTTTGTGTGGTATATACATGTATGGTGTATTCAAAAGAATATATTATTTTTGTTCTCACTTTTTTAGCCTTTCCTTATTATATATATATGTTTGGATAATTTATACAGCACCATTTTTGTGAAAATCACCTCAAGGGCGCTGTACAATACATAAATATCCCACCACGTCTTGCAGCTACAGAGAACATGGACGGTTTGAATTCTAGTTCCTCATCTCCAATTATGATACAACAATTATGATATATAGGAGCTAGATTACAGCACGTCTTGCAGCTACAGAGCGCATGGACAGTAAGAAATCCAGCCCCTATTTACATTTTTTTAAATTATTTATTTGACAATGAAGTTTAGAGTTTAAGTGATATTTTAAAAACGAAATAAAAAAGAAATTTATAAAAATAGAAGTTAGATTACAACAAGTCTTGCAGCTACTGAGCGCATGGACAGTTGAAATTCTAGACCCCATTTACTAAATTTAGATATTTGATAGTTGATAACATTTACATAATATGATAGCTAACATCACAAAAATTCTTGCAGCTACAAAGCGCATCGACGAGTGGAATTTCAGCAACATAAGAATGATTTTAAAAGTTTACGATAAAAATATTTTTAAAAAACAATCGAGCAAATAACTAGTAAGTATGGCAATTAAATGAACATGTAACAGCACAAAAAGTAAACAATAAAAAACTAAACAATGACAGCATTCCTTAACTTATTAAGATTAACAAGATGATAGACGATACTCGAACTCGAAGGGTCCCTGTTTTAGGTAGGGTCTATTGTCCTTTTCCTAGTTCATAACTGTAAAAACATTTGGTTCACATTTGGTTATTCCCTGGGAGATGATAGTAGATGCGCATCTGTGTGCGTATGTAGGTACCAAGAGATCAATCCGCTTCTTGTCAATTTTGTTTGTTATTATTAGAGGCATGTTTTCCGCTCAAAATGTCTGATTATTATTATTTTACTTTGATTAATATGTCAGATAAACTTGTGCATTACTTTTGATATTTAATTAATTTTACGTGATACAGGAAAAAAAGTGTCATTTGTATTTTTAAATTAAGGTAGATAGGTAGCACTATATTATACAGAAATTATTTTATAGTAAATAGTTCAATTTCGGCATTTGATCTTTACAAATAAACACATTTTTTAACAGTTTTAACAGAAGCACAGTTATAAAATCACGAGTTTGTGGCGTTTAAATATATTTTGGTTAGAACAAAGCGTTGAATATAATAACATGTACAAAACAATGCTTTAAATTAATTATCTTTCTTCTCATTTTTTGTTTATGGCATGTCCACACCTTAGTGACTTAACTCAATGTTTATAACAATTAAACACATATTTTTAAATTTTAAATTTAAGTTGGAGAGAGGAACTATATTTCACACACAGCGTGTTCGGAGGCTGGGCGTGAAATAAAGTGGTTTGATGTGTTAATAAACTGAAAAAACCCATGTTTTCATTTTTGTTTTTACTTATATTATCATCAAACTAAAGTACCTATTTTTGTGTAGAGATCATGCATCATTTGTCGCGTAGCAAAATTGAATAATTTTCACGCATTGCGATATTAATGTAGAATCATTATTGTAGCACCTCGAAATCCGAATCTCGAATAGTGTATTAAGTAAAAAAAAACTATGAGAAAAAATGCGAAAACCATTTATTTGATATTTTTTAAATAAGAATTAACTCAAATCCCTGTTATGTACAAAAATATGTCAAATAAAATATTAAAAACTTTGATAAAGAAGTTTGTAACTTCAAACCCTCATATCTCAAACTGTACTTTTGGACTTACTACACTGTACTGATGGTGCGACAACATATAAATTATAATTTAAGTGAAGAGGGAGAACCAGAATCTAAATTAATATTTAAACAATTAACACAAAAATAAAAATAATCAAATTCAAACCCAGTCCTGACGGAATAACTATTCAATTATTAAAATAATCACTAAGAGTGCCCTATTTCAAGATTTAAAAATAAATAGAAAAGTTTGTATTTTTGGTGGATTTGGGCCGCTAGGCATAGTCTGACATTTTTCTTTTTTTTTTAAAAATAAAATGGCATTGCATAATAAATTTGATGCTTTTGCCAATGTCATGTTGAATTATTTTATAAACAAATTGGTTCGCAGTACGCAACCAGGCCCAACCATTGGGTCTGCAAGCGACATAAACATAGGTAAGTCTAACAGTTCCGAGAAAGTCTGACATTTATAAAAATAATATTGATATTTAAATATGAATTGTTTTACGCTTTGTTAATCACTCGAAAACAAATATTTACCAATGAAAAGTTACAAAATCTTTTTTACAATGTTTTTCCGAAAGGTCACATTCATGACACAAGCGGGAATTTTTTTATAAATATTTGTTTTCTAATGATTTACCCAAGTGTTTCATTTTGACGGCCATTTTCCAAGAGTTGTAAATAACTCGCTATTAGAAAATGGGAATCAAGTTAGGGTAGAGTGGGATTCGAACCACGGACCTTTGAGCAGTGAGTTCGAGACACTAATCACGGGACCACAACCCGATTCTAAATTTGTTTTTTTTTTGTTTCGATTGTAAAAGTCACACCTGGCTGGTGGTCGAAAAACAACCAAATACGCGTTGAGTATGACAGCATTTGGGAATGAGTTTAGTGTCGTCATTTTTGAGGTCTCGGGGTATGTCTATGCGTATTAAAATGTTAAGGCGCCCAATGCTTTTAATGAAATGAAAGTACATAATACATGTGAAATGAATGTATAAAAAAAAGATAACTCGCTAAAATTTATTTATAAAGAATCTTCATATAAGTTTGGAATTTCAATGAATTATGATGGCAGATGAATTTGTAAAAAGATTTCATTTTAAAAAAGTCAATTTAACAGTCATTTTTAAATAAGAATGTTTTTTTTAACCCATAGCAGGATTAGCCAGTCTGGAATGGTAACACGCAGGTACCAATAAAAAAACTGTAAAATAATAACTAAAAAATACATTTTCAATAGATAAGATAACATCAATATTTTCTCTATAAAATTTAGTGAAGATTTGCAAAAAAATATTTCTCGGTAAAATAAATGTAAAATATTGAGTTTACACACTTCGGGCGGGAAAGGTATTCCTACCCGTTCAGTCGATTGATGCTTAACAGCAGGAAGGGTAGAAATACCTTTGCGCCGGTCGCATTTCAAAGGCAAAAAGAAGGAATTATCCAATGTTTTTATATAAATATTATATACCAATCTCTTTGTTAAGGTCTTAACTATATGTACACAATTATCAAATAGAATGTAAATCTTTTTTTTTTTATATACAAAATACCAAAAATAAAATACAAAATATGTAATGTTATAAAACAGAAATCGAGTTTTACTTAAAAATTTGAACCATAATGATGTTGAATTACAAATAATATTTGGTTTCGGTTTGTAATTTTTGCTTGGATATGCTGAGTCAGTATGTAGAATTTTTTACTGAAATATTTTTACTATTTTCGAAGATATAGAAATCTCAAACAAATTAAAGAAATTTGCGCGGGACCGTTATTTTCGCCCGTCGCCAGCGGTCCGCAGGCGCAATACCTTTCCCGACCGAAGTGTGTTAATTATGAAAAATTATATCTTTTTTTTTTTCATTTTGGTCAAAAATTGGAGTAACTTGACGATTCTTTTATACTTTTAAACTAATTTAACAGAGAAAAATGAAATTGACAGATAAAGATTCAATTGAAAAATATGCATTTTTTCTCCAAAATATAGAATTACCGGCAATATAATTTTAAAATCCACATTCTATTATATTTACTGTTTTTATGCACTTTTTCTTGAAGCTTTTTTGCCTTACAGGGGAATTTTTAAACAAAACATTAAAAAAAATTGATAAATGGTTTTGATGCATGATATTAATAAAAATATATATTCTTTCAAAAATAAGTTGATAAATTTTGTTTTTGATTACAGATCAATCTCGCTGAAAAACAACAATTTTATGGTACCTACATATATGTATATATTTCACAATTTACTTTAGAAAATTATTGTATTTATGAATATATATTTTCTAAAAATGGATAACAGGGGAAGTGCTCAAGAAAGACAACTACAGCGCCCTCAAGGTGATTTTCACAAAAATGGCGCTATATAAATTATCCAACTACAATAATAAATAATAAAATTTAATCAGTTATAGAGCAAACAAAGAATACTTATTTATATTATTTATGTCCTCTTTTCCTATAAGACATTAACACCACAAATCTCAATAAGAAGGATATAGGACAACAGTGGCCGTAACCGCATATCGTCAGTGATACTGCAATACAGCGCAACTATCTATCTAGAACCTAAAAAGTGTTATATCAATATATTACTGAGGATTTTAATCAACCAAAAATACCACTGTAAAAATATCAATAATTTAAAACTAATGACTCTTAGTGCCTATAATGAATTTATAGGAGTGAAACATTTTCGAAAAAAAAAAAGGTTACGCGGTATTGCATCATCACAGATGATAATATTATCATGGCATATTTTACAAATTATATTTTTGTAATAATAATTGGCAAGCATTTAAAAACCTCTCATTAGCCAAAATTAACGGTATTTTTATTTATTCTTGATGCATTGAATTATTTTTTTCATTAAAATATATTTACATTCTTTATTAAATTTACGGAAATTGAAAGTCTGTTTTATATTTCAACACCTATGTTTTAACATCGCAGGGTAATTACTACAACTAGGTAACTTAAAAATCTTTTTTTTTTGTTACCCAATTAAAAATCATTTTCTTATCCTCTTGAATGCTACAAACAGACAAGTCATGCATTAAAATCATCATAATATAATTTGAATGAATCACCACTTGTCTATTTGTAGCATTCATGGAGGAGATACAAGGATGTGTTTTAGTGGGAAACTCTGCTGATTTTGAAGTTACCTAGTTGTAATTACCCCACAATATGAAATAAGTACGTTTTTCTAAATAAAATATTTTAAAAATAAATGTCAACGGATACAAAATAGCTTAACCCAATCCAAAAAAAAACCAGTGGAATAGCGGTTGACAGTGTGAAGCTTGTTAAATGAAAAATGCTATTTACATATTTAAAAGGTATTGTTAATTGACAAAAAAGTTTATCCAGCCCCTAGTACACATTGCGGCATGAGTATTAAAAGCAATAAAGATGTTGACAGTTAGATTCATCTTGTTTCCGAATATTCAAATAGTGTGGTTCATTAATATTTTAAACGTATTTTAACCAAGTAGATTTTCATTTGGTAATCACTAAATCAAAATTGATATCCCGACCTGTTTCACAACACATGACCGTTCCTTTATCAAGGTCCCAATGTGGGCTTGAAGGTAATTAATTTTATTTGCCATTGCAAATGACTGAAAAGAATTACAATGTCTTGAGTGTTAGGGTTGCTTAAAAGAAGATTTCTCTCAGAGTAATAATGCGTAACCTAGAGAGGAGCCCAAACGTAGGAAAACCATTCTATGACTATTGGGTATTAAGTTAGCTACAGTTCGCAGCAAAACAATGGGCCGTACTCAGGTCGAGAATTGCCAAATAGATATTAATTTGCATTTTAATTACTTTTAAATATGTACCTGTGTATTTATCATGGCAGGGTTATTCAGATCTATTTTTCTATAATTCGCCTATATTTATATAATACTGAAAATACATGTTTATTTTTTTTATTTATTTATTCATTTTATTCACAATATATTTATTTTATATTTATTGAGACATAAATCCCAACTCCATTGAACCAAAGTCCTGTGTTGAGTTTGTTTGTTTGTCCGTCACATCTCCAAAATGGCGAGTCGTAGCGGCCTGAAATTTGGACACCTCATTTTAGATGGGATTTCAAGGTTATATACTTTAATTCACAAATGTATCCCCTAAATTGAGAAAAAATAGTATCTGAAGTAATAATATAATACACGTGTCGGGAGGATAAATGCCAAAAATCAATGTAAATCATGGGAAAATATTCGGAATCAATTACCTGTGAAAACTGACTCCTTTAACACCTTTGATGCTCCTACTGCTGCAACCAAACATACTGCAATTCACGGTAGTCGATTTTTATTTATTATAACGTAAATATCCAAGTTATTTACAAACAAAGCCAAGCACAGCTACAAACGCATCCGATCAAACCGTTATGTTTATGTTGTCAAATAAAACAAAATGGCCACCAATTGGTTGCTAGCCAACAAACCAACATCGCTTGCGTTCTATGAAACATAATGTTAAGGCTTCTCTCTAGATAACGCATTATTACTCTGAGGTCTTGAGTGTTAAGGTTGCTTAAAAGAAGATTTCTCATGTTATGTTTTCAATCATTTTGTTTATCTTCGCTTCTTGTTATTGTTCATATTGTTCTATAGTGTTTATGTATAATGTTATTTTGTTATAGGTTTTCTCGTGATTTTTGTAGGTTGTATTATTATTATGTGATTTTAATGTGTGTTTTAAAAAAATCTGATATATATTGTGACTCCCAAAATAAGTTGTTACCAAACACTCTCGAGGAAAAAATAAATATTCAGGAGTTGTTATTTATTCCCAAAAAATTGCGTAATTTTAGGCTGATTTGTAAATTTTGTACTTTGAGGTATATTAGAATTTGAACTATTTGCTTTAAATTGATTTTCTTCCGAATTATTTGTCATTCGGGAACAGTAGGGATTTGGAAAAAAATTATCTGTATCTGATAATGGGATGGAACATCTATTATTAAAATGAGTATTCCAATTAGAAGAATCTGATGTGGAATTCTGAGAAACTGAATTTGGTCTGGAATAATCAACTATAGAACTGTTTTGTATCAGATCACACATACTTGTGGAGTTTCCTTGAGGTCCTTGGGAACTGTGGGGAGTTGGATGTTCTGTCCTTCCAGGCGGCTAAAAATAAAATAAAATATTACCAACATGTAAGCATTGTAGAACAAACAAAATGAACTACTTTGAAAAGTAACAGGTTCAGAGGAACATGTGTTTAGAATAGGCGATCAATTATAGAGTTATTATGTGTTATTATTAGCATACAGATAATACAGTAAATAAATCACTGAAATTACTTGGCTTCATTAACAGAATATCCTCTGATTTTACTAATGTCCGTACAATCAAAACTCTTTATTGCTCAACTGTTCGCCCTCTTCTTGAATATGCCTCAGTGGTCTGGTCTCCATTCTATGTCAATCGCATAAATCACATTGAATCAGTCCAACATCGCTTGCTTCGAAAAATAGCGTGGATGCTTGGACTAGAGAGAGATAATTATTCTTATGCTGAAATAGAGTCAATGTTAAATATTTCTAGTCTACAAAAACGTAGAACTAATATTGACTCCATATATACGTTCGGCATACTAAATGGTATAATCGATGTTCCATCATTACTGGGACAAGTAAAATTCAATATTCCGACTCGTATATTGAGAAACATTGAAGTACTGTTCATCGATCAGCATAGAACAAACTATGGCCTAAATTCTCCAATGACCCGCCTTTGTCTTATTGTATGTCTTATTGTTGACTCAAGACAGGATCTGGACTTTTTTGGTTTAAGTTTACAACGATTTAAACGAGCACTAAATAAATAGTCCAGATCTTGTCTCGATGTCCCTTATGTTTGTCAATGCTTCTTTCTTTTTTTTTAAATGTTTTAAACTATTCTTTTATTGTAATATTTAAACCTTATAAATTGTATACATGGACAATGTCCGTTAATAAATAAATAAATAAATGTGTTGGCAGCCATATTTAGCGTGTTTTATAGGTAGGGGGTTCTCTTTTAGAATGTCAGAAAATCTCACTGACTTGAACTCATGACGTTATGGGCGGTAAAATTTCAAAATTACAAAACTTAAAAAAATCATAACAATGATAAAACAATACGTAAAAACAATTATTTTTTGGCATTTCATCCTAAAGACAATTTATGCCAAGGGTAAAATATAATATACATAAACAACAACAAACCATCACGCTGTTTCCCTGTAAGGGTAGGCAGAGAGGATAGAATGCCATATCATTATTAAATTTGGAGAAATAAAACTTGTACTTTGTTTTTTGATACACTCACTTTATTTTTACCGACTAGTTTCGGTAATCAACTGTTACCTTCTTCAGGGTATTTTTATAACTAAACATACATAAAAGAAACAGTGAACAAATTAGTGGGTGTCTATAAGGATGAGGGAGGGGGTAATTGTGTTTAAGGTGGGGGAAGGGAGGGGAAGGGGGTAATTGCGTTCAGTGTAGAGTTCGATTTTATAGGAAAAATATTAAAAATGGGACTATGACTTAAGTTTAATTGATTATTAATTATGTCTAAGTTCTGTTTTACTGCTTTTTTTATTTCTAAAATTTCAAAAAGATCAATTAGTTTATTTTTATTATTTAAATGCAATATTTCAATTCCATTTTCAAAATTAAAAGAATGATTATTGGTTATAATATGGTCAGCGAATTCAGAAAAATTATTGTTATTGAGACATCTCATATGCTCCTTGATTCTTATATTAAATAAACGCGATGTTTTTCCTATATAAAAGGATCTGCAATCATGGCAAGTTAATTTATACACCCCTTTATTATTATAATTTTTCTGAATTTGCTGAACTAAAAGAATGATTATTTGTTATAATATGGTATGCTAAACGTACCGTTCTTCACTTGGGCAAAAACAACCCTATGTATACTTATGTTTTGGATGGTGTCCAACTCAAACCCGTAAAGCATCAAAAATACCTCGGCATAATCATATTGATGGATTTAAAATGGGAAGCTCACATCACATATGTTGCCAAGAAAGCTGATCATTTATTTAATTAAAAAGGCATTCCAAAAGATTACTTCAAAGATATTTCTTAAAATATAAAAGACCTATGTAAGACCTTTATTGGAATATGGATATCAAGTATGGAGTCCCTACTTTACTAAGAACATCGAGCTATTGGAAAAAGTCTAAAGACATGCTACAAAAATTCCCAAATTACTCAAAAGGATGCCTTACCACGGTAGATTAAAAGCACTAGGACTTACATTGTTGGAAGAACGACAGAAGAGAGGGGACTTGTTAGAAACTTATAAGATACTCAATAATTACTATGACTGCCCCCTGCATGAGATGTATCAATTAAATCCCAACACAAAATTACGGAGTCATAACTGGAAGCTCTATCATCCCCAATTCCACCTCAATGCTTTATTGAAGGAAGAAGGACTTGGACAAAAAGCAGTACACGAGATATAGACGCATCAGCAAAGGCTGCCTGCTTATAACGAATAATAATAATCACATAAATTTGTTTAATTGTACCATACCTTCAATTGATTATTAGTCACACGGGATTTGATGTAAGCATAAAATTTGTCCTCATTTTGCCCACTTGTAATAAAACCTTTTAAATATTCATACAGTTTTCCTGAAAAAAAAAAAATCGTTTTATGTATTTCTTTAGTTTTTTAATGCTAATCAAGAACAAATAAATCAACAAGATATGGAAATAAATCATTTTGAATACAAAAGAGTGAAGCCGATATGCCATCAAATTCTAAGAAAATAGAGGCCGATTTCGTAGTCCGTCACAGAAATGATCTAAATTAGAGTTGTGTTCAAATAATTCTAATTTATGGGTCAAATAATTTATTTTGGCAGAGTGGGGTTTTGAAAGTCCGCATTGCTAAAACTGGTTAAACTCAAATTTAATAGAAAGTTACAGTTCATTCAAGAATATTGAAATAGCTATAAGAAAGAAAAAATAAAATTGTCATTTGACTCAGCTGCCTTATATCCCCTAGGTTATATCTCTTAGGTCCCTAAAAAACGCTACTTACATATCGGATTCACTTCAAGTATAAAAAACATATTGGGTTGAGGAATAAGTTCGTGGCGTTTTATGTTTTCATTTGTCCTAATACGATTTGTTTCGTTTGTCCTAAAGCGATTACCACCTGTTCCGCTCAATGTTGAACCAAATGAGGGGCATTGCCTTCAACATCGAAGAGAACCTCAAAAACTGGCTCAACAACATCTTCGACACTAGGTCCGGCGATTTTTGGCAGAACGGGATCAACCAATTGGTCGAGAGGTGGAAGCAGGTCATAAACAGCAAGGACGAATATATTATTGATTAATTTATTGTTAATATTATTATTTTTGTTCAAATAAAACTCTTTGATTAAAACGCTACAAACTTATTCCTCAACCTGATAGACAAAAAAAAAAACAAATATGCGTGGCTCTTACCAATCGTGACATTATGTTGGCATAGTAAATTGTACATCTTGAAAATATCCAAACCTAGAGTTTCATCCCCGAATGTGTAATATACCATACGCCTTTTAGTTTTACAGCAAGCCATAAGCTGAATGAGTGATTTAAGTTTGGGTGAACCTTGGAACGCTCCACAGCCCCAATTACCAGTGGCAACTGCAGGAACCACCAGATCATTCTTTTTCATTTCACTATGCACTGAAAAACCAACCCATGCCTGCAAAAAAAACAAAAAGTGGTTTAAATAAGAGTAATGTAATGTATGTACAGTCAATGTAAGCTACGAAAATTCTGATAAAATGTCCATAGCCGTAGTATGACACATAAAAAATGCGGCTCGACTGTGGAATCATCTCCCATCCACCATCAAAGATGTTACTACATTATCTCTGTTAAAATCACGTCTGACGAAACATTTCCTTTCTCTTCCTTAATCTCTCCTCCTTTCCTTTTTCATCTTTCCTCTTTTTTCCTTTTTCCCATTGAGTAATGGTTTTGATTTAAGGTAATTTATAAACAAATACGTTTATTTGTATGTTTATTTATCTTTAGCTTTTTAATATTTTTTTCTACTGAATATGTTCTGTAACTTGAATTATAAAAATAAAACTTTTATTTTATTGGTTGGTTGGAAGAAATAGCCATTTGGCAATAAGCCCGCCAATGTACAAATAACATTATGTACAAAAAGTTAAATAAATAAAAAACAAGTCTATTTTATATTTAATAAATAATATTCATAACAAATGGCACTAGCGGTTAAAAGTTTCAGTAAAAATATTTTCTAATGTAGCACAAACATTTGATTTTAAAAAATGCATTTGAAAAAAACATGATAGACAAAGAAACCGGAACCCGTGAGGACTCGAATCCCTGCCCCGGTCATTAGAAAGCAACGACCCATCCGCGCGACTATTTCATGTTTTGGGCAAAGTGTCGAAATAGTAATTTATAAAACTGTATAATTCGTTAGCGCACCAGTGCATCTTTGTTTAAGTCTGACTATTATAACTTGTCTTGAAATAAAACAATACTTCTTAGTGAATGAGATAAAAACTAAATAATTTTAAAGTATGCCTTACCGAGTATGATAGTTCACTAAACAAAACGTAAATTACGTTTTAAGAATCATTGTTTCATCGATTTTTATATCACATTAATATTCATAAAACAACACAAGTTATACATTTTATAATTTTATATATATATATATTTATTCTTAACACTATAGACTAACGTTCATATCATAACTCAAGCTTATTTTTTAAAGTTTAAATAGATACAAAACATTTAAGTTTGTAAGTGAAAATTCTTGATGGAAGTTCATTGTAATTTATTATATAAATAAAACACGAGTGATACTTTAATCCACAAATTTGGAATATCCGGTGACCGGTTTCATCGCGTCTCGAAGATGTCGCGAAAGCGATGAAACCGGTCACTGGATATTCCAAATTTGTGGATTAAAGTATCACTCGTGTTTTATTTATATAATAAATTAAATAGATACTGAAGAATAATCTACAATTCAACTGTCATCGTCTGCACAAAAACATTTTATAAATCATGTATATTTTATTCTTGTTTGTTGGATTAAAATATCAATTCGTTATATTATTTATTTTAAAACAAGTCACTTTCAAACCACGTCAAATGGAAAGATACCAATGATACCATTTAATTTTTTTACGCACTGTCTATGGTGATAGAAAAATGCAAGCATTTATCCTATTGAGTAGTAGAGGTGTGTAGTTCGCGAACAACCCGGTCATACTGATAAAGTTGGAAACATCAAACTGGAGATATGTTTCTCAGATCTCAGTCCTCTAGTTCGCCAATGAGAAGAGCGCCGAACTAAATATATCTTCATGTCATTCGTATCTTCGTGTCTTTTATATCTCTAATTCATTTAGTTCATTCATTGACTATGATTGTGTCCTTATCTCTGTGGTTAGTAGGTAGATTAGGTACCTACATATACCAGTGGCGAACGGTGACTTTTTTTATAGGTTAACAAAATAATTATTATTAATAGTTCCTTTATTAAAAAATAATTATATTTATAATTCTTTTTGTGTAGCACTTATTGAAAACCCCGTGCATATTTTTTGTAATTTGATTGTATGCTGAAAATATTTACTTTTTCAAAAGAAAATTTAATATCACATTATTATAAGACGTCACTCATTACATTAATGTTTCCCATAACATAAAAGAAAAAACCGTTTTTATGTACATAATACGGAATGATAATATCTTCACAACTCGCTTCCTCTACATTCATACATCTTCTCACTATAATTTTATAAATGTAAATTGAAATGATTACGAACCTTATTTAACTCTCGCTTAATGCATTCCTCTTTATATTGGAGCCTTTGATTATTGAAGGAAAGAGCATCAATGGCGATAATTGCACATTTTTTTCTGTGATTTACATCATTTGGAGTTTGGTCAATGTAATCTCCCGACCACTCAAAACTGCTTCCATAACCCTTGTATCGACTAAACCTTTCACAACCTAAAAATATTATTGACTCAAATTTATAATTTTAAATTGATGAAATTAAAATATGTACTTGTCAAACAAAACTACGTAATATGTATGTATTGTACCCAATTTTTTAAGCAAACATTACTTATTTATTTATTTATTTATTGTGAAAATCATCCAGACTTGATAAAAAAAAAGAACATAAAATAAAATATAAAATAATGCTAAAGATAACAATTGAAAAAAAAAACAATGGATTTAAAATTTTACATTTATATTATGAATACAGGAGAAAAAAGTAAATAAATAAAAAATATATGAAAAGGAGAGGACATGGTATAGGACCAAAATTAAAAAAAAAATTGAACTCAATACACTCCTCTCGTCTCTCTCGGTTTCCATACACATTTATATTAAAAATGAATATTTCCAAAAAATTCATTGAATTTACATATGTGTAAAAATTAAGCACAAGTATATTTAGGATAGTATGCTGTTATGTTCCAATTTGATCCAAAATTTGTAATTTAAAAGAACCGCACTCGAGATATTGGTTATTATTTTCTTCTTAAGGTGGGTAGGACTGTCATCGACTGTATGTGTCAATTATTAGCGCGATCTTGATGATGTAGTTTGTTTGTGGCAGCTGTGTAAACAAGTCGATCTTTGGTGTGTTCTGCGAATATTGCTTAATTTTCTTCAAAAAGATCAACGCAAATCCGTCACTAAAGACATGCTTTATATTGAAATACCGCCGCCATTTAGCACATCATTATGGGGGATGAGAAGTGAGCATATGAATATGATGTGAAAACAAGTCGACAATATTTGGAGTGGCGCTTGCCAACTAAGCCAAAACCCAAAAAACCATACCAAAGTCGCTCAAAAATCAAGGATGTTAACAGTTTTCTTAGATTATAATGGTTTTGCGCACTCAGAGATCCGTCCAACAGGCCAGACGGTCAATAAAGAATACCATTTAGGCGTATTGAAGGAGAATATTCGTCAAAAAGGGCTAGATTTGAAAGAAAACACTTAGTTTTTCCATCACGATAAGCCGCTGTCTCTCACATACTCTCTGGGCTATACATAGATTAAATATAAAAATAAGAAATTGTATATTAAAACTAACCAATAATTAAAAGTGCTTCTTTATTTCCCAATACTTCAGTGATGAGACAGGATATAAGTAATTCGGGACAAATAACAAATCTTATTTCCTCTTGGACACAACCGTGCCCTAAAACACCCCCACCCAGAAACCTAAAAAATTGCACTTATATTGAAAAAATACAGAATAATAAAAGAAATTAAAATTGTACATTTTTACTTTCAATGGATACCTAGTAATGCGAAATGGGTTAGTTTTAAATAAACATAAAATTTAAAAGACTATTCAAGCCAATCAAACACAGTGCACAGTATTTATCACTGTCCATTTAATACCTGTTAGTATAAACAGTTCCGACCCATATAAGTTTCGAACTTCTAAAGGCATTATGACACTTTGTAAATAAACCCTTATTGCATGTCAGCTTGCTACATTATTATTTACAATGAAATATGCACATGAATAAGTAATTCAGCATACAATTGATCAAAATAGAGATGACCTTTAATTGTATCTATTGTAAATAAACAGTAAAAAAATACTAAGTAATAAGATAATAGTTGTGGTAATAACAGGAATATCGTCGGCATATTGATAAAACTCTGTAACTGACAAATGTAATAAAATAAGTTTAAAATGCAGCTATATGTCATTTTTTCAGCTTT